>NW_018218876.1:0-727 GCF_001263595.1 Phalaenopsis equestris
TGCATATTTTTGAATGAGATTACACTTTAAAATAAAGTTATTTTCATGCTTCTTTTGTAGGGCTATTTGTTAGGAACACAACACAACCGAAATGGGGCGAAACGAAGCTAAAACGGAGCCAAACAGAGCGAAACGGTGGAGCTGTGCAGTCTGCTCGCCGACGACACCCAAAATGGCGCCGACGGCGAGATTTACTCAAGAAGACCAAAAAATGACAAAAAAGCTCGCTGACGGTGCCCTCGAGGTCGCTGACAGCGCCCAGGATGACTATGGACCGACTTTTGGCAGTTATGGGCCGAAATTCAACGTATTTGGACACTTTTTGAAAAGACTCTTGTGAAAACTCTTCAAACTTTGTCCCTACAATTTAAAAGAACAAATTTAGGTTAGAAAATGAGGGATTTTTGGGAGAGGAATGTTAGGAAAAGTGTGGAGAAAGTTTAGGGTTTTTAGAATAGGAGTAAAATTTTGGTTTCTACCTTTTTGGAGAGATTGGAGAGGAGATTTTGAGAGAATTTGTAAGGAGATGTTCTAGCATTGCATGGATCGGCGGGAGACTTTTTGGGAGAGATATTCGTCTTTCTTTCAAAGGGAAAAAGCTAAGTATTGTGTTCTTCATTATCTTTTGATTTTTGTAAAAACTTATCTAGTGGATTTGCTTTGGTTAAATGAAGTTTTCGTTATGTCTTCTTCGTGCTTTGTGATGGGCTTCTCTTACTCTCTCTTC
>NW_018218876.1:887-4597 GCF_001263595.1 Phalaenopsis equestris
TAGTGTTAAAATTCGTTGTAATTGCATTAAGACCCAAGAGGGCCGTGTAATTCTCAACAAAATAGAACCACATTCAGATTCCATGGATGGTTAAGTTCATGGGAGTTGAATGCAAATAAATAAAGAAATATACTTTGATGGGCATAGAATTGGAGATTTTAGGGTGCAGAATAAAATCCCCAATTCAGTCCTATTGTTTGAGTACTGAAGCGGAGATGTTAGCCCTCAGGCGAGAGGAACGTGGGAGCTTCAAAGTGAGAGTCGGAATCCTCCCAGCCTAGCCATGGATTCAGTAAATAAGCATAGTCTTAGTCAATGTTTTTTTATGCCTGGACCAAAAGGTAAAGAATAGGATTGCTCCTATTTGACACATACAATATTTAATGCATGTCATTCCTTTACGTTATCCGATTCATTGCATAACAATATTAGCTTTTATTATCTCAAAATGCTCCAAACCAATTCCTCTAGAATGGTGTCTCTTTAGAATTGATATTTGCATATAGTTATAGTTACTATCTTTACATTTAACACTTGCATTTATGAGTAGTTGCTAGATAAAACAACATTTTAATCGACATTCCAAACTAAGTACTAATTTTAGTATACTAGGATTTGACTAAGGACCTCTTACCTCACTTCCCTGTGAGATCAATAAACGGGACTCCACTAGAGCCCTGTATTACTTGAGCGATACATATACTTACGTTTGAAATTGTGACTTTACAAAATCATTATAAATATATAAATCTGGGTTCATAAATTCTTACATATTAAAAGTTGCATCAAGTTTTTGGCGTCATTACTGGGAATTTAAATCTTCTAGTAGTGGTGTCAAATTTGTGTATTTTTAGGTATATAAAAAGTTGCTGTCATAAACCAAGCGCTTTATGGGAGGTAACCTATAGTTATCTTTATTTTTATTGCGAATATAGTATTTTTTTTTGAAATTATCGTTACTTTGTGGTAGTATTGAACTTTACTACTCATGTTTACCCTTGAATCATCATAAAAATTGGATCCATAGAAAAAAATTGAAACGCATTCGGACGAAAGAAAAACTGTGAAATTTTTGGCTTGGCCGCCGACGATGGGTTTTTCCCGAGAGTCTAGGCATCTAATTCTAAAGGCCCATCGACGCTGCCATTGACGCCGCCGACGACGAGAATGGCGGTATGACAGTTTCTGAAGTTTGAATGGATGGTTTTTGGTAGATTTAGGCGGGATCTACTCCCTATAAACTTCCAAATTTGGTTCTTAAGTTTGTATTTCCCCCAAAACAAATTGAAACTCCACCAAATTCATCCATATGACGTCCAATTCCCCTGAAAATCATAGATTGTGAGTGTTCAACCGGAGAAAGTTCATTAGTTCCGAGGTGCAGCGAATCTTCAACAAAGTGATGATAAAGAGGAGATTAATTAAGGAAAGAAGGTTCATGAATCGAGGATTGAACAATCCTTCGATAGCAATTGAAGAGATGATTGTGCGACGAAGATGGGAAGTGTTGTGCAACACTACAGCCACTGTAGTTGTTCCTGTGGTGAAGGAGTTTTATGCTAATTTGCATGGAATCAACTAGGGAGTCATCTATGTTCGAGGTTGATGGATAACTTTTGCTCCTACACGGATTAATGAGTTATATATGATTGAGAAGGTTCCTGTCTGCGAAATGACTGCGAAATGAGAGAAAACGAGTATGTTAGTTTTCTGCGACACTTCTAAACCCCGTTTCTAAACACTGGAACTTCTTCATTTCTGCAAAACTATTACCAACAATGAAGATCAGTAAAGTTACTAAGTAAAGTTACTAAGGAAAGTACTGTATCCAAATGGGACTGCCGATTGATATTGGATCGATAATTGTGATGTCTGTTTTGGGCCTGATCGTTCATGGACCAACTGTTTTGGGAAGTCTGTTTTGGGCCTGATCGTTCATGGATCAACTTATGGGTTTAGACATCCTTCAACAATTTTCTTACTCTGCAGTCATTTCCAAGTATCTTATGAGAATTGGAAAAATGTACTTCTACCTTGGAAGCTTTTGGACCCAACCGAGAGGTTCCCAACCAATGAAGATGAGAATGATATGACTATTATTGTGGATCAATCGTCTCAGAATTCACTTCCTATTCAACCTTTAGTTTCAGATAAGACACTAGTGATTCTGCACATAATTAAGAAATTGGAGAAAGATGTACAAAATGTTATGAATGCAATTAACAATATCTCTGATTTTTTTGATCATCTAGACTGGAGGATGAAAGAGCATTTTGATCACTTTGGACATATCGAAAGAAGTTTGATATGATTGATGAGAAAGATGGGATTGATAGAAGAGAACTCTACTGAAGAATTTCCATACCGACCCTTCTATAACCTCTTAGTTCATGTTCAATCAATGGGTGGCCTCAGAGGAGAAACAAGCACTAAATCGGATGAGTAGTAGATTTACCTTGCTACCTGTATGTCTATGTGTGTAATTTGATTTGAACTTTGTGTTTGCTTTGCTTTAGAATTATGCTTTTAGATCTTAATATAGTTGAGATTGTGCATATGATGTTTGTTTTCAGTGTTTAGAGTGTTGTGGCTTAGATTGCGACGCTGAATTGATGTATCAAGGTTGAGAAAATACCAAACTTATGTGTGTCGTGTAACGTGTATTGTAACCCTTAGAATTTATATATAATTGTGATGTTTTGTGTTGTGAATGTTTATTTGTGTTAGTTTGTGTTAGTACATCATTTACTCACTTAAAATTTATGTCTATAATGATTGAATGGATGTCCTCGAGGCTTGATATTGATCGAAATCGCAAAAACCTGGAAATTGAACCAATTTTGAAAATCTCACCGACGACGCCATCGACGGCACCGACGACGCCATCAACGGCACCGACGACGGATTTTTCCCAAGACTTAGGCTATTAATTTAATAGAGCTAGCTGACGACGCCGAAGACCCCGCCGATGGCGAGATCCCTTAAAAAATACTTTTAACCGCAATTTTGACCAGTCACCTGCCACTATTCATCATACCCTTCCTCTTAAAAAACAAAAATTTCAATCTAGAGCTTTGAAGATCTTGGATTTAGGGGCGATTTCAAAGCATTTAGACACTAGATTTTATCACTCTTGGTAAGAGCTTCACTCCAACCTAAAAATATTTGATTTTTACCATGAATTTCTTCCACATTGAGAAAATCTGAAAAATTTGAGAATGTGGAGATAATATTTAGAATAAATTCATAGAATTTAGTTTTGAACTCTTAGAGTCACTCTTGGAAGCCATTATTTGAGTATTTGAGGTGTATTTTGGATTTTTTTTATAATTTTGATTAGATTGACATGGCTTCACAACAAATAAGGTGACTTGAGTTTGATGAGTCTCGTTTCGTCAATGCGAAGGCTCAGTCAAGATTTGCTTCAGTATTTGAAGGGAAGAAATGCATACAAGATCGTGTTTTTGATAGTCCGGGAGGAAAAATTGAACGAGTTATTTCAAAACGGAGGTGGAAAAACTTCTGTTATACCACCAATAAGGCTGCTGTGAATATTGTGAAAGAATTTTATGTCAATGCATTCTATTCTGAGGACGGAACCTGTTTGAGTGAGGGAATTTTCTGTTGGATTTAGTGCCGACCGCATTAACTCCTTTTATGAAGTCCCAGACTCCTATAACTGCCATTATGAAACCTTCAGTACAATGGAA
>NW_018218876.1:4922-6201 GCF_001263595.1 Phalaenopsis equestris
CTGGAGTTGAAGCTGGAGATGATGAAGAATGGGTTTACCCTATGAAACCCATTAGTAAAGCTAATTTGAAGACATATGAATCCCATGAAAAATGGAGATCTGGGAGTAGGAGTCAAGAACCTTCTACTAGTAGAGTTATCCCCTTTACTAGTTATGACCTTCCTTCCTCTAGTTCCCCTACCCTGAATGATTTAATGAATGAGTTGACCTTGTAGCAAAAAATTATAGAGTTAATAAATTAAAGAATTGGGGGATTAGAACGTAGACATGATTATGATAGTGAGTACCTACAGAGGCATTTTGATTTTGAAATAGCTTACTACGAAGCTCAGGCCCGACACTATAGAGGTAAGCCTGATGTTACTTTTCCTGAATGCCCCCATTATACTCAGTATTAGCCCAATCCACCTGCTGACCAGGGAGACGAGTGGGTTTGTGATATAGCCAGGGAGACGAAGTTACTTTTATTTTTGTAATTTGTGTAATAGAGAAGATGTTTGTTTGTTTGTACTTTCATTTTTATTTTTATGTTCCAATTGGATAATTTTTAATTATTGTTTTAAATGTTTAATGTGGTAGTTGAAATTTGCATGTGTAGTTATAATAGATGTTGATTAGTACTTTGTAAATTGTAATGTGATGTGATTTTTATTTACATTTTAATATCTTTGTAATTATTCTTTGTTTAGTATTGTGGATGTGTTAGCAAAATATTGTGTTTGTATAATGTTTAGTTTTGTACTTATTTCAAAATTTCATTACCCAGCAAATTCTCTAATGATTTATATGTATAGAAAACTCGAAGTAAAAATTTTGAGAAGGACTGCAAAATTTCAAAATGATGAAAATGCCTAAAGTACTGAGGTATGATTTATATTTAGAATTTAATTTTCACCTGTATCATTCCATATTGAAAAATTTAAGTTTGGGGGAGGGAAGAAAAAGATTAACTATTAGATGTTCTCAATTTTAATATTTTCAAAAATTATTAATATGATTTTTTGTAGTAAATTGAATTCAGATAACTATATTTTGTAAATATTTAAATATTATGGTAGATTTAAATGAATATTTTGTAAGGAATATTAATTTTGTAGATTAAGATATTTAGCATAAGAGAATAAAACTATAGTTAACTATTTAAAGTAAAGGAAACTATATTTTAAAATATTAAGAATCTTAGAAATTCATTTGAGAAGAAAAGATTGGGGCTCAATGATGTAAAAACTATGAAATACTTATAAGGTAAAGGAATGTTTTCAGTTTCAAATTTAGGGAA
>NW_018218876.1:6602-8234 GCF_001263595.1 Phalaenopsis equestris
ATTCCTGAACTTATATTTATGGATTAACATCTTTTACTAATAGTGTTCTCATGAAGTTCCTATCATTTGAATATTTTAAGTGACTTGATATTACAACATATAGTCATTCTTGAAATGAATAAAAAACTAGAACTCTTAAACTTGATGACTAAATAGTCTTCTACGTACAGAGTTAACTTAATTACTTGAAATTTTTCTAAAAATCTCACTATGGTATTTATTTAAATCAAACTTATAGTATTTCTGAATTAAAACTTTACTACAATAGACCATAACCTTTTTGTAGTACTAAAATTACTTAAGGACAAGTGGGGGGGTTTTGACCAAAGGAAAATATGTTGAGATTTTCATACTTATTTCATACTAATTTTGACTATATTGCAATTTAAAGAAAGGTATTTTTGATATTTTGTTGAAGGTATGATTAATTATGGTCATTGGAGCAATTGAATTATGGTCATTGGATTGAATTATGGTCATTGGAGCAAAAAAGATGCAAAAAGAAACAAATTTGGAGTGAGAAGGACCAAATTATGAAGATTTGAACTAGGCCGACAACGGCGATCCCAACGGCGCCGACGGTGGATTTTTCCCGAGAGTTCAGAATTAAATATTCTAGAAGGCCGCCGACTGAGACGCCCTCGAGGCCGCTAATGGCGAGATCGGCGGTTATCTCAACAGGTGCATTGAATGTGGACTATTTTTGAGGGGATGCTTAGACAAATCTTGGAAAAAACTCTTCTACAACTTTATAAGAAGTTCGTGGGGGGAGGAAGTTCAAAGAGAGTGTAGAGAGTTTAATTTAAGGTTAGATTGTGAGTAATTCTTTGAGAGATTATAAGAGTGGAGGAAAAATGAGAGATTTCTTCCTCCTTGCCGCTTCAAAGAAGAATTCTATGTACTGTAAAAAAAAGAAAGAGATTCAGAGGAACTTCAAGGAGTTTGCTTAGGGAGGAATTAGAGATAAGTGGTATTTACTTATTGTAGTTTGTATGACTTTGTTTTTATATATAAATTCTGAGTTTTGTCATATCTTCCCCATGAGTTCTAAATAGTTTTCTATGCCTTTCTCCATTTCTTGAGATTTTGTGAAATGGTGATTTGAATTGGTTGAGCCTTGAGAATGTTAAAGAAGTTGTGATGATCGTTTCACTTAGATCTTAATTTACTTTTAATCTGGCCAATTGATTTGTTAAAATATGTTGAGTTTTACAACTAAAGTGAAGATTACATCCAAGATTCAGGGAGGTCAAAGTCCTTGAAAGTTGGGTTCAAATAAATAGGGAAATAAAATTATCAGGCGTAGAATTGGAGATTTTAGAGTGACAGACTACTCAATTCAGTCCTATCGTTTGGGTACTGAAGTGTAGACGTTAGCCCTCAGGCGAGGAGAACATGGGAGCTTCGAAGTGACAGCCAGTATCCTCCCAGCCTAGCCACAGATTTAGTAAACAAGCATAGGATTATTCAATGTTCTTTATGCCTGGACCAAATGTTAAATAATAGGTATGCTCCTATTTGGCACAATCCAAATTGAACTAATTCATTTTATCAATTCACTATAATTTCTTGACAAGGAGAAGGATGCTTTCTTATATATTGAACTTCACATTAGAAACTTTATTAGTAGAA
>NW_018218876.1:8362-32478 GCF_001263595.1 Phalaenopsis equestris
TCATAGCCTCTAATATTACTCCCTGTGGGATTGATATCTAGGACTCCATTAGAGCCCTGTATTACTTGAGCGATACGTATACTTGCATTGATAAGTGTGACTTAGCAATTATTGAATATTTTATACACCTCTTTATTAAATCTATAACCGCTGTCAAGTTTTTGGTGCCGTTGTTCGGGAATTAAATCTTCTAGCAGCAATATCAAATTCTTATAATTTTAAGCATATATAAAGTCACTGTCATCAGGTTGACCATATATGGTGGTTTGGTTGATCATAAGGTCAATGTGTTGATCATATGGTCCAGTGCTGACTATTTTGACCAAGGTTTGACGAAGGGGGTCAAGTTAACCAAATGGTCAATTTAGTCCCATCCAGGTCAAATTAGAATTAAGTTTGATTCACATTAACCATTTTAAAGTTCCACTCTTCTTAAGTTCAAAAGGACAAACTAATGTTTTGGTCTGATTTTTAGGGTCTAACTAGGTTAGAGAGACCCTTCGTGAGTTTAAAGGTCAGTTTGGGTATACCCCCTTCTTAAAGAGAATTTGACCCTCATGTCAATCTCTAGGGCTCATGGAGAAGCTCCTAGGGTTTTAGAATGATTTTGAGTAATTTAGGATATGTCCATCCCATAGCTACCAATCCATGTTCACCTTAGGTTTTTCTATACTTTGGTGATCAAGCTAGAGATTATCATCTAGTCAAACCCTAAACCCACCAAATCAAAGACTTGGGGGTTGAGCTTCTATAGGTGGGTGAGATGAGTCCTCGCAAACATGTGAAAGTTAAAAGCATAGAAACTAAACATCAAGGGAAAAACATAAAGAATCATATGTCTTGCTTCAAAGGAGCCTGAAAAGAGAATTAGCTATTGTGCATGGGGAATTAAAACATAGAGATCTCCATTGGAAATATCAAGAAATATAATGTAAATAAGAACAAAAATATTACACACAAGCCAATCATCTACTGCAATAATGTGCATTTTTTTTTGTACATTATCAACACTCTTTGGATTTGCCTGCTATAAGTGCACACAAACCTCTCTCTCTCTCCCTCTCCCTCTTTCTCTCTCTCTCTCTCTCACTCACACACACACACACAACTCACATAACTCTCAGTGAAAAACTCCTTAGAAGTCTCCCACAAAAGGAACTAATGAAGGAAACTCTAGGGAAAAGAAAAGACTTCCTCACAAAATCAGAAGGGACAACCCCCAGTAGCTAAGAAGTGCCCTAATTCATCTCCAAATATCCTTAAGTAGATTAAGCCCAAACCACCTCCAAATACTTATCAAAATCATTTTTTAGCAAAATTCGGCGACATCTAAACTCCGCATAGAGACACTAAAGGGCGACGTAGTTACACTTAAGTGTTGTGTAATTACACCAATTACTTTGTTTATTCGCTCAATTTGATATTCCCTCTAACAACAAGTACGACAAAATTACTTCGTATGAGTGGTGTATGTATGACATTTTTCATTATAGTCAAACTGTACATTTTGGCTTCTCGACGCATGCTCGACACTTATAACCTGCAAAACATAGCAAAAAAAAATTAAAAAAGCGCAAAATCATCATAATAAAAAAAAGTTATTTATGTAGAAAAATATCACAAATTTGATTCACATCAAGTAATAGACTAAACCACGTTGCTTTGCAATTGTGCACTTGCTTGCTTCTGTTGAATTTATCAAAATTTTGAACCTTGAATGTGTTGTTCATCCTCTAGGCATGATTAATGTTTCTACTTCTATTGTTGTTATTGATATTTCTATGACCATTAATTCTTAAATTTAGAAGTAAGAAATGATACAAAAGACTTTTCTATTCCAGCATACCATCAATAAAAAACATTCCATGTAGTTTATGTTTTACACAATTTATAATTTCTCCATGACTTTTTCTAGTTTGTATTGAACTTATGGTCAATATTGATATCTTTAGTTCATCTTACAATATCTAATTGTTTCATTATCTTTCTGTTATAAATTTCATCATTTTTTTCTAACATAAATACTATTATAATGAAGTACTTTAGTATATAAAATTCTTATATGCACCAACCCATTCTTTCATAAAATAATGCAGGTATTGATAATATTTGTCAGAAATAATTCTTTAGAATGAGGATAACTATTTTGAAACTCCTACTATAAATGTTCTTAAAAATCATTTTATAGTTGATGTATATTTATTATTTCACACAACTTAAAAAAATGGCAATTAATTGTCTTATTGCATACCATGTCTCACTTAAACATTCTGAGATATAGTTTTGTGCTTCTAGCGAACCGTGCTTCATGTAGCTTCTTCAAATGCAAGACATTTAACTCCATGACCTTTTACTTAAACTAGCTAACAATATAATTTCATATAAAGGATAATAAGAATCTCAAGTAATTTCTTTCCATCTCTGATCGGTTTCTTGTGTTTATATGACCAATTTTTTCAAAGTTGTGTATTAATTCCCAATTTTTTCTAGATTTATCTCATACACATTTTTTTCTCAAGTTTCCATGTACATATATTTTCTTACATTTATATTTTTTATTTAACTCAAAAGTTCTTTTAATACAATTAATTTGTTTTCCACTATTTTTTTGTAAATATTTCCCTTAAAATTGATTTTCCTTACAGTATATAAATTGCATATCTTTTATACGTAATTATAAGTTGCATACTGATGTATACATCTCAATCATCCCAAACTCAAATATTGTTCATAGTGCTTATGGAGTTAATGCCATGCTTTCATCCTGATATTGTTGAAACTCTACCGACACAATTCTATGAAAAGGATTTGATGTGGTTATTTAAATTCACTCTTTAAATTATTAGAAGGAAAAGCTGCATGTGAAAGTCCGCTTTATTAGAACTCCAAAACGTATACATGAGAAGCAATAACTCCAAAAATTGACTTCTTGAATACCTAATCCTTTTAAATTTTATATTTAATCTCTAGAAATATGTGTCGTTAAATCCAGTCTATTATGTGCAGGCTGACCTCTCTTTAAATTAGCTATATTTCTACACATTTGGGATTACACTTAGTCAAAATAAATGGGGCATCCCAAAATGTTGAATAAGAGTCATTGCATCTAAACTATCACGTGGTCCTTCAATGAAAGAAGCATGAAGTATAATGTTTTATCTAATTGTATTACTTGATGCTTCCCCCGTTGTTACTGAATCAATTATTCCTTTATATTCTAAAAAAATCCAAATGAGTCGTCTCCATTTTCACATACACATCAATAAAATATTGATGTAATAATCTACCACCATATAAAATAATTAAATTATCATTTTCTCAAAAGTTGAAAAATTGGCCATTTGAGTTACAAATGAAGTGAATGAAAATATGTTATTTTGATATGCTTCGGTATTGCCAATCCTTTGATTAATATGAATTAGAGATTAATAAATCATAAAATTATTTTGAAACCTTAGTATGTGGTACCACGATCTGTCTATTATACCAACAAAATATTAGTTGGCCGAATTAAATTATCATTGCTTTATAATATGAACATGAACATGAACATGAAAGCGGTTCTTCAAGAATATATAACTCTGATAAAGTTGAACCATAATTTATCATCGCATTATTGATATTTCCCGCTAACTGCTTAAGATAAATAAAAATTATATAATTACAATTTACTGAAAATTAACATGTAGATTTTGATGTTGATGGGATAAATGCAATTTTGATCTTTGAATTCTCCTTTCTTTATTTTGTGCAATAAATAATAGCTTCTACTTTTTTTTCATTCAAAAGACATATTGCCATATTATCATGAATTGTCATATATTGAAACTATAAATAGGCTTGATAAAATGCTAATATCATCAAGTTAATATTAATGTAATTTTTTTGTCTTTTCAATAGTGAGAAAGAAACAGGAATTAAGATTAGAAAACTTTATGCTATGTATAAAAGAAGAATATGGATTGCCACATGATTGAAAAAAAAAAGATAGAATTAAATTGTGATTTAGAATGTAAAGTAGAACATAAAATGCTAATCAAATAACAAAATATTAAATAATTGAATTCATATGTAGTAGAAATATTATAACATTACAATTGAACATTTTACTCAAGAAAAATAAACTAGCACTACCAAATCATGGAACTAACTAATTATTGTAAAGGAAACCACACATTTCGATAAGCTTGCAAATTAAGCCAAGTATAAGGCAATATTTACTGTACTCACAGTTTCTTTACATATCCTTCTCCTTTCCCTTTCTTCCTGCCACAAGCTTAACCTAGTTCCCTTCATCTATTCTTATAGGAGCATCCTCGAGAGGGTTTGACCCTACAATATAGTAGAAATGGCATTAGTGTCTGTTGGAGACGTGTGTCAGAGAATGATTGTGAAGGAGGTCTACGTTTCTCTGGTATGCCACACTATTAGCCATAGGGACCAAGTTGGTTATCATTTTTATTCCCCCTCAAACTGAGACTTCTTGGCTTGGAGGGTCAATTTGGAAAGTAGATGATGTCGTCAGATCGATGGTAGAGATTTAGTAAACATGTCCGCTGTTTGATCTTGGGACATGATGTGGTTGAGAGGGATTTTTTATTGTTGTATATAGTCCCCGATAAAGTGATAATACACTTCTTTTTGCTTAGTTCTTGCGTGAAAAAATGGATTATGCGTAAGAACTATTGCCAAAGTGTTTTCCTTAAATAGAGGGGATGATGGGAGTTGAGTTTGTAGCATCTCACTAACTACACGACAGAGCCAAGTTGTTAATGACACCATGGCTCTGTATTCTACCTCGGTGGAGGAGCGGGCTATGGTGGGTTGTTTTTTCGCTGACCATGATACAAGATTAGGGCCAAGATAGATGCAAAATCCAGTTACGGAGAGGCTGCCCGCTAAATTGGTTGCCCAATCAACATCTGGGTATGCTTAACGTTGTAGGTTATCCACAATAATGGGTAAGTTGTGATGCCCTATGCCATTGAGGCATCTCAGTAGTCTTTTGAGGACTTGGTGGTGATGTGGTTAATGAGTGTGCATGTGCTGACTTAGATGATCGACTTAGAATGTTATATCTGATCGTGTTATCGTGAGGTATTGTAATGAGCCTATGGTTTGTCGGAATTTATGTGGGTCTATTGGCAAATTGTTGACATTTGTGACTTTGTTTGACGAGGGGAGAGGTGTTAGAACTGGTTTGGAACTAAGCATGTCAAATTTGTTGAGTATATCAGCTAGGTATTCGATTTGTTCGAAAAAAAGCCTTTAGAGGCATGGTGTACATGAAGGCCTAGGAATAGGGAGATTGATCATAGTTATTTTACTTGAATCTCAGTGCTTAGTTGTGTGAGGAGGGATGGGATGAACATTATGTAATGCTCCGTTCTCAGGATTTTATCTACTTATATTAGTAGCAATATGGTGACTGTGTTGTTTGTGTATATGTGGAGAGAGTGGTTTGTTATGTTTAATTTGACGTGTAGACTAAAGAGATACTGACAGAAGGTGAAGTAGCACTATTGCAGGGCATGCTTAAGGTCATAGATGACTTTGTTGAGCTTCCAAACATAATTCAGATGCATAGAGTCTTTGAAGCCTGGTGGTTGGCCAAGTATATTGTCTTCTAATTTCTTATGAAGAAATGTGTTTGAAACATCAAGTTGTTGTACTTTCCATTTGCTGGTTTCTGCAAAAGCTAGGAGAATTTTGATGGGGGGGACTTTGGCAACTAGCATGCAATTTGAATGAAATTAGGTCTTGTATGTCCATTTGCTTTCCAAAATTTTTTGAGTGTTCGGGGGAAGGGTAACAAGTGTCCATGTTCCTTGTTGTTGGAGAGCGAGGAATTCATGTGACAAGGTTTCACACCAGTGAGAAGTTTTGTTAGCCTTTGCAAAAGAGGTAGGGTCCTAGGTTGATATGGTGTGTTGCAGGTTTAGTATGCTGTGGGGTCTGAGGGATCATGTTTGTAAATGTGTAGTCATGTGGTATGTTTTTGGATGGATTACTAATTGGTTAGTTGGTTGGTTATTTGTTCAAGGAAGCTGGGTCGGGTGGTCTCTGTGTGGTATGCTATATGGGAAGGAGATGATTGGTTTAGGAGAGGATGATGTTTTAAGATATGTGATATGTTGGGAGTAGATGTTGTAACTAGAATGGAAGGGGATGGATTGAACTGGATGGGTGTGGGGTTGTGTAAGAGGTTTGTGTTGTGTTATGGTTATTATGTTTTAATGAAGGTGACCTGTCTAGAGAGGATAAGTTTCTAGTGATGAAAATCCCAACATTTGTAGCCTTTATATTATGGGTGATACCACAAAAAAAAAAAAAAAAAAAAAAAAAAAAAAGTGAAGTTGTGGTAAGTTGTGGGTTGAAATTTATTATGCATTTGAGGATGTTGCGAAGGGTACAAACATAGATGAAGGTGCATAGATGATCGTATGTTCGTATGGTTTGATAGAGAAGTTCATGGGAGTGATTTATTTTTTGTTGTGTTTGAGAGAAGGATATTTATTGGTAGATGGTTGTAAAAGTAACATCAAGCCAAAAATTTTTTGGCAAGTGCATGGTTGATAAGGGTGGTTCTTGATGTCGTAATGATGTGTCCGTGTTTCCTCTCAGCTAGGCTATTATGCTCTGGTATGTGTTGGCAGGAAATTTGATTTTCAATTCAATTCTATTGGAGGCATTCTTGGAGATGATGTCATATGAATTCTAACCCTCCACCAGTTCAGAGTATTTTAAGTTTCTTATTATTGTGGGTTAATAGAAACTTATGTAAATGAATAAAGTTTTGGTGTGTATCAGATTTTCTATAAATGGGAAATATCTAGCAATAACGAGAATGAGCATTAATAAATGATATATAATATTTGTAAACATGAGTCTTGGGAACCGAAAAGGGGCATTATATATTTGAATGTATAAGCTCTAACAGATTATAGCTAGAATTGCTATTTGGAAAAATTAATCTATGACTTTTGCTTTGTAAGTTGAAGGAGCACGGTGACTTGCAGTTTGTTGGACTCATGTTAGTGTGTGTGCTTGATGGTTTTTGGAGAATTTGGTGGTGGGGGTGTCCAAGGCACTGGTTCTAGTTTGGTTACAATATGGAGTTAGTGAGAGCGTTGATTGTGTATAGGCCCTATTTAACTGGACTTGAAAGGAGGGTCTTCTGTGTGGTATTGTCCAATATATAAAAATGTGAAGAATTAAATAATAGAATGCATTCATCATCTTGTGCTAATTTTTTAACAGAGATAAGGTTATAGGAGAGTTGTGGTATGTGATGAAGTGAAAGAAGATGTTGTTTACTGTTTGGTGTGGCAAGTATGGTTGAGTCTATTTGGGAGATATTGAAGGTTAGTCCATTACCTACTATGATTTGTTTGTTGCCTTGATAGATTTGGGGTAAAGTGTGTAGTGGCTCTGGTATCTAGTATCCATGAGTTGTGAGGGGCATTGGTGGAAGAAGTGAGAGCTGTGTATGATTGTGGGTTGCTTTGTCTATAATGAAAGTTGGCTTTGTGTCAGCATTCTCCTAAGAAGTGATCGGGATTAAAGCAGATTTGACATGTTATGGATTGTTTGTTCTTATTGTTGGAGACGTATTATTTGGTTTGTTGGGAATTGTTTTTTACCTGGTTTGTAGTTATTTGATTGTCAGTTCTGTGACGCGTGAGTTTTTGGTTTGGATGTGTAGAGTATTGTGATCGGTTGTTGTTTTGTAGTTTTAGTGGCCATGTTTGATTCCTCACTGGGGAATAGAAGTTCTCCAGCTTGATCAAATTCACTTGTGTACAATTAGCTATCTTGAATCCATAATATTTTTTATGTAACCTATTAAGAGTGTAGAGTATAATATCCTTGTTGTTGATTGTAGAGCCAGAAGAAGCAATGTTATTGGTTGTGTTTTAATTTGAGCTAGGTACTGCCACATGGTGTTGCTTCCCATGGTAATCTTATGTAACTTATTATTTAATTGGATGACCCTAGATCTATTTTCTAATTGAAAATGCCTTTCCAAAGTTGTCAAAAATTGGGCAGTTGTTTGAAGT
Source organism: Phalaenopsis equestris (assembly GCF_001263595.1). Classification (NCBI taxonomy): domain Eukaryota; kingdom Viridiplantae; phylum Streptophyta; class Magnoliopsida; order Asparagales; family Orchidaceae; genus Phalaenopsis; species Phalaenopsis equestris. Next base: position 16,423 of record NW_018218876.1, read on the forward strand.
TTTGGGTTATATGGAAGAATGGAAGTGAATATGGTTGATAGAGTTGTTGTTGTAAAGTTTGGATTGATTAGGTGCCACAACTTTAAAAACTGATTTTTCTTAGGAATTCATAATTTGTTTTCTATGAATCAAGGGGGAGTTCTAGTGATTTTGAAAGAAATTATTCAAAGCCATTGGCTAGAAATAATTTGTCTGTTTGTGCTTTCTGAAGCTAGTAGTTGTTGAATTGCAGTTGGAGTGTAGGAATGGTTTTGATGTTCGACATCAAAGAATTTAGAGGATTTGGATTGATAAAATCATTCATTTTGGTGAGAGTCATTATTGTCATCGGGCTTGTCCTTGATGTGGTGGAGCTCAAACCTTCCATGGATCGGATGTTGTCATGTTATTTGGGAAACAACTCTTTTCAATAAGCCTGCAAGTTAAGCTAAGAAGAAGACAAAAATTATTGTACTCTCAGTTTCTTTACATATCCGTCTCCTTTCCCTTTCTTCCAGCCACACACTTAACCGAGCTTTTCTCATCTCTTCTTATACGCGCATCACTCGAGAGGGTTCTAGCTTGTGCTAAAATACAAATGGCGGCAAGTTGGAAAGTGATGGTGGAAGCGATCTACGCATTCTTGCACTTCTTCTCTATTCCCACAAGCTTTTCATGATGCAACGTTAAATGGAAGAGATTATCATTTTCTTAGAGAATCTGGCAGGAAGAATGGTAAACTGAAATTATATCTTTCGGATACTGAAATCAACATCCTGGCTTTTGCTTGTCAGTTGGATTTGGTGGGTAAAATTTTTTATGGTCATCCAAAATTGGAGATAATTAGAAAGGAATTTAAGGCTATGAAGCTTTCGGGTAGCTGGAAGATAGGCCTCTTGGATGGCAGACAGATTTTAATACAACTTACTAATGATGATGATTATACTCGTTATTTTCTAGGAAATTTATTTAGATTGAGGATATGGCCATGAAAATGCTTAAATGGACGTTGATTTTGATCCCAAGGCGGAAGCTCCAATCATTCTTGTGTGTATTTGGTTTCCTAGTCTAAATTTTATTTGTTTAATTATGAGACACTTTTCTCATTATCATTAGCTTATTAGAAATCATTAAATATGGAATACTCCACTTTTTCACTTTCTAAACCATCTGAAGCTCGAATTTTAGTGGAGCGTCATATAAATATCCCTTTCCCTGAAGAAATTTGAATAGAGTCGACACATCAGGGCTGTTGTCAATGTGTGGAAATGGAAAAACATTCCCTCTAATGTCTTCACTATCGTATGTTTGGTCATATTTCCTCTCGTTGTTATCATTTGCATCCTAATTAAAAAAAAAAGATCAAAGTAATCTCTCCCCTATTTCTAGTGTTAATGTGCATGTTCTTCCCCCAGGTGAGGGTGTTGGCATTATTTCTGATGATGTTCAGGAAAATATTATACCCAATTTGGTTTTAGACCAAGAACAGAGTGATATTCTTAATTTTGATGATGTGGATGTAAACCAAATTTCACCTAGGTTTCATCCTCAAACTGATGTGAATGTTCCTGAAACAGATGTTCTTGTTTTGAATGGTTCTTTTGGGAAAGAAACTTTCGGAGGTAGGAATAATTTGGATCTCCAAGCTTAAGTTGTTTTAAATAATGAAGGACTGAGAGCTTTACAGTGATGTCCGGTTTTTGTGTATACATTGTAAATATCTTTCAATACTACAACACACTCACGGCAACACAATTAGTAAATATGTAGATCAATCACAACAAAAATTACTTCAGTATAAATAGTTTTATATTTTAAAATCTTTAAGCTGCCAAAACTTAATAAATATGCAAGTATACGTATCACTCAAGTAATAAAAATGCTCTAATGGATTTCTAAGTATAGATCCCATAAGGAGTTCAAAATTCTTATGATTATAACGTAAAACATAATATTCAAACTACAAAAACTAAAGTACGAAAGACAAATCTAAAGTAAATATAATGTGTGTTAAATGAAATGCAGCTAAAATAACTAAGTTAACTAAGCTATATTCTAAACTTCAAAATTAAACTTACTAAAATTAAATAAAGTTTTGTAACGAAGAGTTCAAATTTAAGTAAGCATCTTTCCCCTTTACAATGATTTTATGGATTGTAACGTAATTAAAATCATTTAATATATATATATATTATTTTGTGCGCCTCTAGTGTGTGTTGTTTTTCTGCGTGTTTTTATTTTCTCTATTGAATGTGTCCCTAAATTCGTGAGGGTTAACAATCTTGCTTTAGTTTCCAAGCAACTGGACTAAATTGGGGATTTTAGTCTGTCACCCTAAAATTTCCAATTTTGCTCCCTTCAAAATATATTTCTCTATTTATTTGCACTCAACCCCATGGACTACATTCTCACCCTTGAATGTGATGCTTACCCTATTGTAGAAAGTATAGCCCTTTCAGTTCTTACATTTCTCAACAAATTTTAACATTTCAATTGGACAGATCAAAAAGTAAATGAAGATCAGAGTTTGAATCATCATAATTTTTGACATTTAAAACCTTACACAACGAAATTAATTCTTCACAAAACCATATCTTCTTGTAGAGAGAAGGATAAAGAAGACTACTTAAAATTCATGAGAAAAATACGACAAAACAATGATTTTATATATAGAAATAAGTTTACACAAAAAAGAAAGTAAAGAACACAACTTATCTCACAATCCTCCTTAAGCAAATGCTTTTAAGTTTCCTTTAAGCACTTTATCTCTTTACAATCACACTCAATTCTAACTTAGAAATATAATGAAAAAGAAATCTCTCACCTTCCCTCTCATCTTACAACTCTAGAAGAAAATCCTTTCCAAAACCTAACTCTTCTCTCCAAGAATTCTCATGCCGCACACCATACTCTCCTCTTCACACACTGCACTCTCCTCCACAATACATTACTAAGACCACACTAATATTCTTCTTTTAATTGGGGCACCAACCTTCTCTTCAAGGAATTCAAAATTCCCTCTTTTTCCCCCATGAGGCACACCTCTTCACAATAAGAGAAAAATCTCCTCATACAAGAGACATATCTCTTCATTCAAGAGCCTTTTCAAAGTGTTTAAATGCATTGAACCACTCAATAGGGTGTTTGAATCAATTGAAGCCTTCTAGAACCTCTAAAAAATAGTCAATAACCACCACAATCAATCTTAATTCATCTCTAGTGTCTCTAGCGCCTATTTATTGGAGTTCCGCATTGTTTTCTGGATTATCATTCCTCTTGCGCCACTTCTTTATAAAATGGCGCCTCTAGCTCCAATTCTAGGGCCTTTGGCGCCAGGATGCTAAAAGACTGCATTTTGACTCTAAATTTCTTCCTTTTTGCTCTTATTTGCTCCAAATACCTAAAATCAATATACATGCAACAAAACATTAAAATTCCCTTCTTTAAAGTGCAATATCACCAAATTTAAGCATAAAATGTATACATAAAATTGCAAAATTTTTTTTGTGTATCAAAATCCTCAAAACCTAACTGTTACTTGTCCTCAATTGACTGTTTTACTACATAAAAATATAAATTACGATAGAGATTAACTTATAAAGTTTTATAATTTGGTTTAATAAATATAATAATATATCTTTAGAAAAAATTTTAATAACTTATGTTAAAACTAAAAGTATAAGAACACCTAGTAATCAAGTCTAAGATTTATGAATCTCTATTTATTTCAAGAAGAATTGTATTTGTCATATCAAAGATACTTAGAATATCCATATGAAAAAGAATTTCATGAAAACTTTAATAGTAAGGATGCTAATACTCAAATTCAATTTTAGAAAATTTAATAAAGCTTTTTTCCTTATTTTCAATCCTTTCTTTTCTTTTCTTTTCATGTGAGGATTACTATATCTGGGTAGCCCTTAATAATTTTAAACTTCACTATCCCCTTCTTGAAGTTAAAACTTCTTACCTTCCTTCACTTAATAAATTCATATTAGCTTTGAAGATTTTTCATAAAGTCTCATTCTTTTCTTCTTATATTAAACTTTAAGATTCATAATACTTCAAAAATACAATTTCCTTTATTTTAAATAAAAAAACATATGTTTATCCTTTCATATTAAATATCTTAACTCTAGAATTAACCTTCATTATTAAAGATTTTTGCTTAAATTTACTATAATAATTAAAAAAATATATAATTATCTAAAGTTAGACTCTAATACCCAAGTTCATGTTAAATTAGTTTTAGAAATATACTTAATTGAGGGAAAATAAAATTTAGTTTACTTATTTTAAAGAAATTTTTCTTTGCCCCAAACTTAGATTTTTTATTAATAAGTAAAACATTCAATACACAAAATTGTAGGTGAAAAAAAAAATAGTAAATGCATAAAAATAAAACTAACCTGTAAAGGGTTCTGATTATGAAACTTGGCTCCGACACATTACAGGTACTAATTTAAATAGTACAGACTTTAAAGCATCAAATGAAACATAATATATCACAAGATTTGCTAAGAAAAGGTAAATTAAAAACATAAGCAATAAATTAAAGAAATAAATAATGTTAAAATGAAAATCTACAATTTACATCTATACACACAAACAAGTTTAATAGTACATATAGAAAACACATAAATTGTCCAAATCATAACAATAACAATAAAATAAAACAAACAACAATGAATGAAAACAAATAAAACTCAATAAATCATAATTCATCATCTTCCTCCTCTTCTTTCTCCTCTTCTTCTTCATCTTCTTCAAAATCCTCAAAGTTTTCTTGCACATAAGGCATAAAACTAGGGCATGTAGGAAATTTTATAGTATGATCACCCCTAAGATATCTAACCATAGCTTCTTGATATGCAATATCATGTTGAACTCTTCTTTTTTGATAATCATCATTATGAGCATTTCTTGATTCCAAACCACCTATTCTTTTCTGCATTTCTACAATATCTGATTGTTGAATCATTAACTATTCCATAATATTTTCAAGTGAATAAGTACTGGAAGTAGATGGCCCTGGAGCTGATGTAGAAGGTCTATCACTACTTCCACTTCTAAAAATGATTCAAATTTATGAACATGAACAGTGGGTTTACCAATGGGTTTAAGTGATTGTAACATTTCTTCATCCTTATCAAACTCTACTCCTGAGTGTTCACACAAGGTGAAAATCAGGGCAAGGTAACCTAAACCACTAGTGGTTTCACTTTTAGTAATACTCTGAGCATTATGTAGAATAAGAACACCAATATCAACAACCTTCATTTGTTGTATGAAAAAATTTAATACTGCTCTCTCTATTTTTACATCGCTAAAGTGATTATATGGAAGTAATTTCACCGAAATAAAGTAATGAGTTTAAATTGCACATTTAACATGGAAGTGGAGAAATTTACCTTGTGATTATTCTTAATTTTTCATTCTTCCCTTCCACCAGTAAGATAGGCAATTACTTCATCAAGTGATGAATCATAAATCACAAATGCAAAATACTCACGATGAAATTTGTTTCGTAATCTATATAGTGCATTAATCCTTTCTAGAGTAAATTCAACAGTTTTATCTCTAACATAAGCAGATGTCACCCGAAGATTTACATAAAATTCACAAACAACAGGAACAATTGCTACTGCAGTAAAGTAACAAAAATTCTCTTAGGTCCAAGCATTTATCAACCTTTTAATCTCTCCTCCCGGGTTTGAGAATGCACGCTCCTTAATCAATTTTCTTGTGCCCATCCGAGTATTATAATTACATTGAGCCTTCAAATTAATAAAACATCTCGCATCAAAACCTCCCGAAGGCTTTCCTCTTTTCACTCTTGGAGTCATAGCAATTTCTATATAAATTTACATAAAATACAAAATAAATTTACAATATTATAAATCAGGCTCCAAAAATAGGAATACTTGGTAAGAAAATTCTCACCATGGGTTCTATTTAAACTTCTTCAAAAAAAACTTAAATTTTTAGATTTCCATAATGTAGGAAAAATTCATGGTGAAAATAAAAAATTTCTAAGTTAAAGTGAAGCTCTTACCAAGGGAAGATGAAATCCAAGACATTTTAGCCTTTAAATCTCCTCAAATCCCATAAATGACAAGCCCTAGGTTGAGTATTGGCTTTAGTGTAGAGGTAGGAGATGACCCAAGCAGTAAAAATGAGATTTTGTAGTGGTTTTTTGTGGTTTTACAGTGGTTTTTTACGGTTTTAAGGAAATATGGGTTTTTTAAAGAAACTGGCGCCTCTAGTGCCAACACCAAAAATTTTAGATTTTATATTTCTTTTGAAATCTGTTGTATACCAAACCACACCAACCTCTAATTAACTTAAATCAACACTAATATTCATAATTAAACAATCTTCTAACAACATATTTTCACAAACAACTACCGATAACCAAATTGGAAATTGTATTTTAAAAATTAAAAATATAAGACCAGAACAATCTCATATCCTCAGTAGTTTAAATAAAAAAAGCCTAATACCGCAAGCAATGCATCTATCCCGATGGGTAGACACACTACTTACTGGTAATGCTCGATTAAATAAACTAGAGAATTTATTACATCCGTTTAAGTCTGCAAAAAATCATTTTTATGTTGATCGACAAGTTTCCCTATTTAATACAAAGAATTAAATAAGGGTTATATTAAATTGGATTCTTGAAAGTTTCATATGAGGGCAAGCCCCTATAGTTAATTAGATTTTAGACAACCGAATTCACCTAAGAAAACTCTCGATAAAAATCATGGGATAGTTTCTTCAAGGAGTTTTAAAGGATAAGACTTTTGAAAAGATCAGACAAAGATGTGTGAAATGGGAATGACTCAAATTTGGAACATTTATTTTTGAATCCAAAGGAAGAAGAACTAGAGGATGCCATGGATCCTGAGGAGAATGTCGGTGACTTCCCAAGATATCCTATTATTCGGCTTCAATTTTGAGAAGGACTTAAGTGTTTTATCTTGCCTATTTTATTACTTAGGGCTTACATTCATGCGAGACGATCGCAAAAATAATATAGAAGATGTGAGGGTTTAGGTTGTAACAAACAACAACCTTGGAATCCTAAAACGAGTTAGGGATTATATTGTATAGATGATTCATACAAAGGCTTAAATAAAAGTTGAGGATTTATGTCACACTAGGCGGACAACCTCAAAATCCTATGTCTTGTTGATTAATTCTAGGAAAAGGTATGTTGTTGTAGATCCTCTTGCTGTTGTGCTATTGTAGATTGTCGTGTTGTTGCTGATTGCTGTTGTAGAAGGCTGTCCATAGAGTTAGCTCCAAGCTCCTCATCGTAGTGAGTTTAAGTTTTCTAATGTGTCAAGTCTTGATGTTAAATAAAATATTTCTTATGGTTATGGTTATTTAAATATCATGGGGGATGTTAAAGTTGATTAGAGCAACAACAGTTAGGATCCCACGGTTCCCTTGTTCCGACACCACCATTTTCTTTAGATTCACTTAGTCCAAATGAGTTTACTAAACTCAACTCAATGAGCTCCATACTTTCATTTAGACTGTGAGAAATCTCGTTAGCAACCGTAGGTTACCTCCTCCGAGGGATTTCCGATCATCCGATAGAGACATTTTAATTTAATTGCAATTTTTGTTTTGTTGTTTTATTTGTGGTTAAATTTTGAGTTGTCTTATATTTTGACTATTATGGCGGTGGATTTTATCTTGTTTTGATTTCTTAATTTTTTATTTTGGTTTCAGTTATGTGGCTATCCTAAAAGTTTCAGTTTTGACATGCAGGGTGACCTTGTTAATTAACATGCAAGTTTATAGGCTGGAAACAAGAAGTACAGATAAAAGAAATTAAATTTCAATGCAATAACTTAAACGCGTACCTATTGATTCTTCCCGTTCCTCCACCAGAAAGGTTAGTATTTGCAATGCATATATATAATTTTGCAGGAAATAAAACATGCTTGTAGGAAAAGCAGAGAATACATGTTTGAGGTATGTCTACCAAACCCTTTGTCATACCATAATAGGTCTAATTTATTCATCTACGTGGATGATTCCATCAAGAAAATTATAATATGTTCAAGTGTCCTCCGAGATTCTCAAAGGATCATGAAAAGGTCCTGGTTAATACCCTAGACATTTCACAGTCCATCAAATAGTCTCAAGTTCATTTTGGTCTTATTATGCTTACTATGTGGTTCACCCAATTCATACCCTTATGCTCAATAAACCTTGGTATTTTGATTATCCCTTTAAGTGGGGTAATTATCATTTGATGTTTCACTTACAGATTATACGGGTAAAGACCCTTTAGGGCAATTTGGTTTAATTGAGGAACTTAGTCAATTTGATTTTCAAAGATAGGCTTGTAGTGTTTTAAAAAAGGTTTTAAATTATTTATAGGTCATTTTCTAAACCTCATTAGACAAAATTTTGATTAAGCTTGATTCACCACTAAGTTTTTAAAACTTAATGGGTAGATTTGTAATTTTTAGGAAAATTTAAATATTTATACTTTTAATCCTTATCAAGAATCATAAATCATTTTAAAACCATTAATTTGGGTTTTGAATTAGTGGGTTATGATCTTCCGAAGTCCAACCCCAACCTCAATATCTTCAGATTTAATTATTCTTCCAAATTTCATTAATTTGAGAAATTACAAATTTATCCTTAAAAAGACCAAAGTAAGATTGGTTGCTACCATTTATCCCTTGCATGTTTCAAACATCAAGATATGTTAATAAAGATCATTTATTACCCATTTACTCTTTGGTTAAGCCAAAATATTAATTGGGGCTTATATCCTAAAATCACCATTTTGCCCATGAGGCCCTAACACCTTATAATTCATTAAATTAAACTCAAATGAATTTAAAAATTTTATGTTACCCCACTCATGGCATAATTAAAACAGTAGAGGAGAAAATGTGATTTTTCAGAATTTATTAAATTTTATAATTACTTTAATGCAAAAATAGTGATTTTTTGTTGAAAATTCAATAACTCAACCAAAACAAAACCTCTGTCCATAAGAAAAATACTGGAAGTTCATCTATATCAGAGGACCACTTGGAATAATTTTCATGATTTCTAAAGGTTTAATTTAATTATTAGACTTATTTGTTTATTTTGAGTATTAATTAAATATAAAATATTATTTAAGTGAAAAATTAAATTTTATATTTTTCATAAATTTCTTAAAGGTCAAGGAACCTAGTAAAAAAAATTCATATTTTTTTGGTTGGTATTTTATTTATTTGAACTACTTTAGTTGAAAATTAAAGAAAATTCATTTTAAGCCTTCAAAAAGTAATATCTTGACTTAGAAAATTAGGAGAATTATTTTAATTGGTCCCAAGTGATCTGGAAGCCAAGTGACATTTTAGTGTGTTTCTACAATCTTGAATTTTTATGATTTTAAATTAATTTTTTAATTATTTAAAAATTTAAAAATGGCTTAAAAATGAAATATTTATTTTAATTACACTTTTATTTTTCCTAGGTTCCTCTTGTCATAAGAGCTCCCAAAACTAATTTGGTGATTTTTTGAATGGTATTTTAATTATTATAATTATTTTAGTGCCAAAAATGTAATTTCAATTAATTAATCCATTTTAGTGGTAAAATTAATTCCAATTGACTTGAAATTTTTATAGGGAGTTCCTCTAATATTAACCATTTACTTTTATATTTTGTTCAATTTAATTATATTTCATTTTAGGGTTTAATGATAATTAAGGTTATTTTTTATGAATTAAACCAAATTTATTTTTTTCCTAGGGTTCTTTGACAACAATTAACCTATCAAAACAAGTTTTGTATTTTTCTACTAAATATTTTAATTATTATAATTTTTTATTAAAACAGACATGACATGCTTGAAAAATAGAGATCTCTGCCTAGATACCTCCCCTGACCTTGGAAAAATCAAGGAAGATCCCTCAAGACAGAGAGATCAAAAGCCCCGAAAATCAAGTCATGGTGAAATTTCCATGCAAATGGAGAATCCAAATAAGTAATATACTATTTAATTAAATAAAAATCACACATGCATCAAACAGACATGAAACCATTTTTGCATTATTTTCCTCTGTTCACTGAGCATGAGGGTATTTTTATTTTATTTTTATGACTTTTCTATGAAAAGATAAAGATTTTTTAAGTTCTGGTCATTTAAAGAAATCAGAAAATTCTGATTTATTTACTTATCCAACTCAGCGCCAGTGCATCCTAGGTAGCTCCGAACTGCGCACGTGTCCGCTTCTGGTTGGGCGCTGCCAGCTTAGTCATCCCGCAGTACACACACCGAGACTTCATCCAACGTGATCCCAGCCATCCATACAATACACGCACGATCAGACGACTCTCCTTCATCATCCCCAACTTGTTCAAACCAAGATACATCCACCTCCTAACCCTAATTTTTTCCTCAATATGTAACCAAATCAAGTGTGGTTTGTTCCTATAGATGCACTAGACTAGGAGAACATATCTATACTGTTAATCAAATCTTAAATCGAGTCTAGTATGAATTAAATGAGGAGAAAACTCAATACCTTTGCCCAAGATGTTTGGCCTCAATTGGGTGCTCTAGAAGCTTGGGTTGAGTCTAGGGATCTCCTAAATGAAGCCTTGGGCCATGGTGAATTTCCTAGACCCAAATTTGATCAAGGTCAATTTTGGGTGTTGATCAAAGTCTATGCTGGGGTGGTTTGGTGATGGGGATTTTTTGGGGTTCTTTCTCTTTCACACTAGGGATGGTGTAGTTGCAATTAATTTGACTTTGGTGCACTGTGGAGTTGTGGTGAAGTTTGTCCTAGTTTCAGACTGATTTTGAGCTCCAAAATTGAGCTCAGGCAGTGGGTCAGGGAAGCTAGGTTAAGCTCTGGGAACAATTTACCAGGGTCTCTCTAAGGAATTTCAGCAATCCCTCTCTTGGCCGTGAAGGGGGCATTTAAATAGGAGGGGTCAAGGTAGCTCTCAGGCCAAGCTGAGATGGCTGGGATGCTGCCTAGGTGAAGGGCCGAAAGGATCCAATGATCAATTTTATTGGTACAACTTGGTTGGGTTTAATTTTGGGTTTAAGTCATGGTGGAGCATTCGGGTATGGGTTTTCCGATAGACAAGGTGGCCGGACAGCCAGGTTCAGGTCACCATCTCACTGAGAATGATCAGTGGTGGGCAAAGGTGAAGCCAATTGGTTTTGTGCATTGGTAAGCATGATTAATTAAAATGGAAGTGGCTTTGGGTTAGCTTGGGCCAATTGTGGGTCTAGCCCCATTGGGATGGGCTTGGGTGACTTTCCATGGCTGACCAAGGTCAGGTGGATCGGCTGAAGTAGTGTGGAGAGGTTTCTATCCAAAGGATTGGCTAAGCATGGGTTAGAGTGTTTCATTAAAAGGGTTAAAATTTTTTTTTAAAAGAGCTTGAAAGTGGCTCCTCCTTCTACCATTAATATCTTGGTGAGGTGGCAAAGGCTCACCTATGGCTTGGGGATGTCTTCATGGCGTGTCCTTGGCTTGGTCAATTTTACATGAAAAGGGATTTTTGGATTTATGGGGTATTTTTGTGGATTTTAGCATGAATTTCAAGTTGTATAGTTTGATTTAATCAAATGGATGATGGGAAGAAATTTCATGCCATGTGGGGTTTTGGGTAAATCTTGGGCTTTTTGAATTAGATGTGGTGGGCTTGGAATTTTAAAATTGAGGGTGAATTTGGGCTTAAATTTGGGTCAATTAAATGTTTAATTTGGTGTATGGAGATGTCATGAAGAGTTTTTAAAGCATTTCAAGTGAATTTGAATTGAATTGGAAGGCCAATTTTGGTGGGATTTGGACATAGGGTCAATTTGGGGATTTTGGGTTAGACTTGGGTTTGGGTAAAATTGAGCTTGCAATTGGGTCAAATTGGGTTTGTATTTGGTTTCAATTGGCATTAGGGATTTTTAATTTTTTTTTGGTATTTAAATTAAGCAATATTGGGGTCAATTTGTTTGACATTGGGGCTAATTTGGGGAAGTTGGGCCTTTAAGGGTAATTTGGGGCTTTTGGTCAAAATGGGCTTTTGGTCAGGTAATTTGGGGCTTTTGGTCAAAATGGGTCAATTTGACCAAACTGAGTTCAATGGAGTGATTCATATTGATTTTAGGGACAACTAAGATGTCTTAGTAATTTTTGGGAATTTTTGGAATTTTTGAAAATTTTGGGTCATGAGGGTTATTTTGGTAATTTTTGGAAAATTTGTCGTATTTTGGGGAATTTGGTGATTTTGGACAATTTTGGTTGTGGGGAACGATTTGAAATGACTTTTGGACAAATTTGGGTATTTTGGAAAATTTTGAGAATTTTGACAAAAATTAAGGTTGTAGGGGTATTTTGGTAATTTGATGGGAGTTTGGGCTAGAATGAGCAAGTAAGCCATGAAGCCATGTCAAACTAATAGGGGCCATATTAGGCTTCATTTTAGATGTTCAATATGTTGGTTCTAACCCTCTTAGCCAAGGGCTAGGGGTTCGGGTCCACCCATATGAGCTTTCCAAAAGGAGTCAGGAGACCAAATCAAGGGTCATGGGGTTTGGGGTGTGTGAGAAAGTGTAGTGTGTACAAGCTAGCCTAACCAAGACCAGACCACCCAGGGTTAGTCCTAAGGCTTGACCATCCTATGAGGACCCTCCTTGAGTTCCTCCATGCTGACCCTACCTACTTACTGCTAGAGTTTAGGACCAACATGTAGAACTTTAAGTTGAGCATAGAGAGTTCATAATTTCTAATGGTGAGGGTTCCTTTTCTCGTCCTCTAGAAATATTCAATTAGAAAGTCCTATGGCTAGAACCTAGGCTACTAAAGAGGAAGAACTAGACCTCAACCAAAATTTAGGTCAATAAATGGACCACCAATAGGTGTGGTGGGTCAGGCAAGCACATCGCACGTATTGGAGTTGACCGACAAGATCAACAAAATTGACACAAACTTCTAAGTTAACAAACTTAGAGCAAAGTGTAGAATTGGGTGACAGTTGTTTTCACTGGTAAATTAGCAAGTGAATATCCTAGGTAAACTGAGGATTCAAAACCCTCTCGAGGATTAGAAGGTTGATATCAAATTGTGAGGTTTCAGGAGCTTCGGAGGATGGAAATTAGTATCTTAGTGCTGACTCTGAAATGGGAATTGAAATTTGGGTATCAATCCCAGACTGAGAGTTGGATGACATACTCCATTTAAGGTGATTTTAAACCTATCTTGAGGAAATTGTGTAGAGAAGCAGATGCCTTACTGCATTTAAGGTGGTCTTAAACCTATCTAGAAGATTTGCGTAAAGAATCAGATGCCTTACTCCATTTAAGGCTTAAACCTATCCCAAAGATTTGTTTAGAAAATTAGATGCCTTACTCCATTCAAGGTGTCCATAGACTGATCTCGAAGAAATTGTGCAGAGAATCAGATGCCTTACTCCATTTAAGATAGTCTTAGAACAATCTTGACGAATGAGAATAGGATGCCTTACTTCATCTAAGGTGGTCTTAAACCTATCTCGAGGAAATTGGCTAGAGAATCAGATGCCTTACTCCATTTAAGGTGATCTTAAACTGATCTCGAAGGATGACAATAGGATGACTTACTCCATTTAAGGTGGTCTTAAACCTATCTCGAAGATTTGTGTTACATTAGGGCGGAAAGCTCGATGACTCACACCAACCTTAGAGGTGGTAGAAAGACTAGGTTGGAAGGAAAGCTCCATGACTCTCATCTAACTCAAAAGCTGATCGGGAACATATAACTTTGTTAGGGAGGAAAGCTCGATGACTCACATCCAACCCAAGAGATAATGAAAAGACCAGATTGAGAAGGAAAGCTCGATGACTCACATCTAACTCAAGAAGTAGCGAAAAGACTAGATTGAGAAGGAAAGCTTGATGACTCACATCCAACTCAAGAGCTGATCAGAAACATATCCCTACATTGAGAAAGAAAGCTTGATGACTCACATCCAACCCAAGAGGCAGTGAAAAGGTCAGATTGAGAAGGAGAGCTCGATGACTCAAATCCAACTCAAGTGCTGATCGGAAACATTTCACTACGTTGGGAAGGAGAGCTCTGGGACTCACATCCAACCCAAGAGGTAACAGAAAGATATATGGGTCACGCTAGGAAGGAAAGCTCTGAGAGTCACAACCAACTCAAGGGGTGTCGAGGAAAATATCTGCTACGTTGGAGAGGAAAGCACTGAGACTCACATCCAACCCAAGAGGTAGTAGAAAGATATATCGATCACGCTAGGAAGGAAAAATCTGGGACTCACATCCAACCCCAAGGGGTGACGAGGAAAATGTCTACTACATTGGGGAGGAAAGCACTGGGACTCAAATCCAATCGAAGGGGTAGCGGGAAAATTAGAATCTCAGTACCGACCCCAAGAACAACATGAAAATAGTGTAGAGAATTTGTGGGGTTTAGCTCATAGATATGTGGTTGGTGAAAATTGACATCGGTAAAGATTATTTGTAATATTTTGTGCAGAGTGTGAAACTTTACGAGGATGTGAGGAAATTTGTGCGGACAAGGATTGTCGTGCTGCGTGATCCCGACTTAATGCTTATGCACAGTATAACAATAGTTCTGATGGTATTTTTCACTTATATTTCCTTATTTTGCAACAAAACCAAAAACTTGATCCTGAAGAAAAATAAGAATTTAAGTTCTTAATTTATATATATTTACATTGGGATACTATGCAAGTATACGTATCGTTATCAAGTAATATAGGACTTTCTGATTAAGACCTGAATATCGAACCTACAGGGAACATTATGTAATATGAACTTTCTAGAAAGTTTTTTCTATTTTTAAAAAGATAATTACTTAAGCTAAAACTATTTTTGCAGGAATTTAAAATTTAAATATTTTTGGTATTTTTGATATTTTAACGAAACAGTAACAACTTAAAAAGATAACTAAAGTTTTTATAGAAGAAAAGTACTTAATATGAAAATATATTTCTTCTTATCATGAATCAATAATAAGTATAAGAATTTTGTTATGGAAGTATGCAAATTGTGTTGTGCCAAATAGGAGCAATAATATTGTTTACCCTTACTAGAGACGCTATGAAGAACAATGGTTAATTTAAAGTTTGAATAGTTCTGAAGACCGGCTAAGTAGAGGACTAACATTCTTGTATCAGCACCTAAAACAATAGACCATGTTGGGGGATTTAACCTATCACTTTAAAGTCCTCTAACTCTACACCCATCAATGAATATTTCTCTATTTATTTGCACTCAATCATATGAACTACATTCTCATTCATACAACCTCATTCCAATTATTGACTGAGACAATATCGGCCCGGTTCTTACATGTTCTCACAACAAATTTTAGCATATGGATTAGTCAAATCAAGAAGTAAATGAAGCGCATGGATTTAAGTCATCACAACTTCTTCAAACATTAAAGATCAATACTCTCAACAACTTCAATCCAACACCTTCCATACAAAACTTTATTACCGATCATTTTAAGAAGAAAGATAAAGAAAACTACTCAGAATCTAAGGAGAAAACAAAACCACACTTTAATTTAAAATAAGAAATCATTGTTAAACCAACAACATGTCTTGATTAAAACTAAAAGTAGTCTAAAACAAAAAGATAAAAACTTATCTCAAGTCATCCACCAAACTCTTGAAGTTCCTTTGATTCTCTTATCTTTTACATACAATCACTCAAAACAAAATAAAAAATAACAAAAAGGATAAAGTAAATAAAAAGTGGTTCTTGAAAATCTCTCCGAACTAACTCCCTAGAGAAGAACTTTCAAAACTTGCCAATATTTTCAGGACTCACACTTTTTTGGACCTTTTTCAGGACTCTTTTCTAAGCCCTCTCTTCTTTCTTTTATATTTTTCTAAGAGGTGCCTTGGGAACTCTTCAAAATGTGTCTTGATTCAATGTATTTGTGTAAGAGACACATCCTTTCATGATAATTTTTGTCCATGGTGGTTACAACCACCTATTAAGCCAATGTGTGCCTAAAAAACCTCTTTGAAATTCGTGGAAATTCGTGAAAACTAATTTTA
>NW_018218876.1:32488-39093 GCF_001263595.1 Phalaenopsis equestris
TTCTCCTCGACCTCCCCCCTGCCACTAGCGCTTAAGCATTGTCTTCTCAGTTTAACCGGTGCATAAGCGCCAGATCTGGCGCTTAGGCGCCAAAATTCTTTTGCACAATTTTTCACCTTTTTGCTCCAAATTTGATCTTTTTTCACACTTTTAAGCATGTTTTCCATTTTTACTTGTATCTGTAAAAAAACACAAGAATACCTTCCATTAAAGCACAATATCTAAAAAATAGGTATAAAAATGTGTCTAAAAAATATTATATATTTTAGGTGTATCAAAATCCCCCAAACTGAAAATGTTACTTGTCATCAAGTGACTTCAATCTTTAAAAACCAAATATCTATGATAAGTATATGAGTTTCTTTATGAGTTACTAAACTTTAGATTTAGAAATATAGTAGTCCAATTTAGAAAAAATAATTAGTAAATGAGACCAACTTAAAGTTTGAAAATTTTTAATGTTAAGAACTATGAAAATATGAGTTCCTATCTAATTCAGAAATATTGTAAGTTGTCTAAATTTAGATTTTAGTTCTTTTATTTTCTCTACTTAAAAATTTTTATCAAAAATAATTTTACTTACTATATTATATTTATAAGCTTAAGATTTTATCAAGTCTTATACTTTAAAAAGATCAGATGTAGAGCCAATTTTTGATTAGGCACTAATCCTTAAGCTTCTCCTCCCTTACATTTCTTTTCTTTTTCTTTTCTTTTAATTTTATTTTCTTTTTCTTTTTATTTTTCTTCTTATTTTTCTTTTTTTTTTCTTTTTATCTTTTTTAGGCAAGGATTACTATATCTGGATAGGCTTTTAATGATTTTGAATTCTAATTCTCCTTTCCTAAAGTAAAGTCTTGATATAAAACATTTACTTATAAATATAATAATAGTTTTGAAAATCATTTTAATAAAAGAAATTTAAGTATTAAAAATAAAAGCCTAAATTATCTAAATTTTTCAAAAATTTAATTTTTCTTACTAAAGATAGTCACCTATATTAATCATTT
This sequence comes from Phalaenopsis equestris, assembly GCF_001263595.1. NCBI lineage: Eukaryota > Viridiplantae > Streptophyta > Magnoliopsida > Asparagales > Orchidaceae > Phalaenopsis > Phalaenopsis equestris. Next base: position 33,499 of record NW_018218876.1, read on the forward strand.
TCTAAACTAAAAATTTTTAACTTAAAGTTTTTCTTCATTACTTAAAATTTTAACTAAATTTTCTTACTCATTTCTAAAATCAAATTTTACTTCCCTAATATAACTTCATATACATAATCAATTTTTCTTTTAAAATTCAAATTCATTTGTAGTTTATTTGAGAACAAATAAAATTCAAGTTTTGAAAATGTTTTTCATCCCTCCCCCAAACTTAATTTTTTTTAATAGATTAAATAATTTAGCATCAGATAATTATATAGGCAGGAATGAAAATTGAAATAACATGCTAACAGAAATTTTAACATCCTAATTATACAAGTATAAAACTAAAGACAAGAGTAAAATCAAATTTAATCAAATTTTCTAACATTTTGTTTTAGTTTAGCATGTAGAGATTCAATAGACTTCTAAACAGTGGGTATAAAAGCAAACAACATGCTAACATGATAAAAGAAAATTACAGTGTAGCAGTTTCTGAATTTTAAAATTAATATCTAAGCTAGCAAGATTTTTAACTTAAAAAAAAAGACATGGAATTAAGTTAAGTTCTAAACTAACCAATCCACAGTACTAAAAACCGAAATAGTTATTACCCTAAAATTTTTAAAACAAAATACTATCTAACACAATAATCACAACAATAATAAAACATAAAAATTCAAAACACAACATAAAACATAGTCCACAACATCACATAACTGCATCTGTAGCAGTACTACATCACAGAGTCCATAACAAAACACAAACATAACAATACATCAAACGAAATCAAGTCCAACACATCATCTCTCATCTCTACTCCTCTCCACTCTCAGAATTGCCACTATAACTTTTTTATTTAGGCTCATAGTTACGATAATGAGGATATTGAGGAAATACTACTCCTAGATCACCTCTAATCGGACCCTCTAAAGTTGAGTATAATTTCTCCTCAAAGTCACTCTTTCTCCTATTATACCTATTTGTATGCTCAGCAAAATATTCTAGATTTTGAAATTCTAGATCAGCAAAATATTCTAGATTTTGAACTTTATCAGCGGTAAAGTGGATATGAGTCATCACCTTCTATAATAACTACTCTTGAGTCTCAATTGACTGACCTCGAGATGTAGAAGCACGTGAAGTAGATGGTCTTGATGAAGATACAGTAGAGGTCTCTAGTCCATAGCTCCTGGAAAATCCTCCGCTCCAGCCAAAAATTGAATGCTCCGAATAAGTCTTCACATTCACTTTCATAATGAGATTCAGAGGCAACAAAAATTCCTCCCAACTATCATACTTTACTCCAGCCTGCTCGCATAAAAAATATCAAGGAAGCAAATCCCATTCCTGCAGTAGCAGCAACAGCAGCTGAATTGATGATAATGTGATAGATCAAAGCCCCTATGTTGATGGGCTTTCTCTCCTCAATACAATAATTCAACATCACTCTCTCTCTGGTCACTTCACTGAGATGATTTGTAGGAAGCAGACGAGCAGATATAAAATTGCGCCAAGCCTTTGATGGCTCACACAACTTTGATGTTAGAAAATTTACTCTCTTCTCATTTGTAATCTTCTAAATTTCTCTTCCAACAGTCAAATAATATATGATCTCATCCAATTCCGCTTCCGTAGGACTATAATTCGCATAAAAACACAAATTCTCCAGTGATAAATGGTAAAACAAGTTGATTATCTCTGAAGTAAAAGGTAGCAACTTTCCTCAAACCATAACTCGATCGTCCTCAGCTTCTAATAGATTTGCATAAAACTCCCTTACAACAGAAATTACAGCTACAACAGAGAAGCAATAGAACTGTTCCCACTATCGGCGGACTATCAAGTCTTCCACTTCTCCACCTGGACTCTTAAAGCATCGCTCCTGAATTAATTTATGTGACATGACTGTAGAGTGTCAGACTGGAGAGTGTCACTATATCAATCCTGAGCTTTTAAACTGACAAATTTGCTCGAAACAAATGAGTTTTTTTCTTTGCTCCTTTTCATTCTTGGTGTCATTCTACAAATTTGATAAATTCCAAAAATAATTTTAAAAATCAAGTTTAAATCACTAAACTAAACTTCCAAAAGCACTAACTAAACTTCCTAAGCAATTTCCATAGATTTTTCTTCACTTTTCACCATGAATAGTAAATCTTTTAAATCTTTCAAATGTGCTTAAAATATATAGTGAAAATCCAAAATTTTTGCATAGAAGGAAAGCTCTTACCTCAAGGAACTTGGATCTGGCAAATCTCACTGGATTCCACAAAGAAATGTCCAAATTTCACTTGCCGTAGCCCTCAAAATTGCGAAATTGAGTTGGGGAAGATGATAGGAGGCATTAAAAATGGCATTTTTGGACCAAAAATTCACTTTTAACCATTCGCGAACCGGTTTTCGTGAACTGACGCTTAAGCGCGGGTAAGTGACGCTTAGGCTCTTGCCTCTCTGGTTGGCTCGAGCTTAAGCGTGAGATGTGGCGCTTAGGCGCCAGTGCACAATTTTTGAATTTTTTAATTCTAAGAAAAATGCACTATTAGCCTAAGTTAACCACCCCTAAATGGTCTCATAGCACTTAAATGACTATTTTTACTTCCTATAACTCCCTTGTCTCTCAAAATTCTCCATAATAATTAATTCAATCCGAGGCTAAAAATAACACAAATTTTCACAGAAACAAACTTATATTAATTCACAAACAAGTACAAAAACATTTAACACTTAGTTATCTCTCCAAATAGTCTTGAATAATGAGAAAATTTTCTTAAAATTTTCCTAAGTACAAAACTCTTAACACACATTTACAATTAAACACTATAACAATAAATTCCATTTACCACTAAAATTTCACAATTAAAAAGCTGAACTTCTTACAAATGAAAGCCGAGATGATAAAAACATCTCACTTAACTTAATGCCACTCTTCATTAATGCCACTCTTCATTAGAGGGAACAAATTCTTGTCTCTCAGTTTTATCTCCAAGAATATAGAGTTGATAAATTAGACGGTGGTGACGAGCTCTAATACTATCATCTTCGATCCACTTTTGCTTAAGGAACATCGCCTTATCCGCTTCCTCTACATAACTGGTATGGCTGAATTACATCTTAAGTTGCCACCCAATATGTTCTAGATGAGCATGCAATTCAAGTACCTTACTCTCTAATACAGATATAGTATTCTCCATCTGGTTGATGATATCCCTTCAATACTAACAGGCGGCTAAGAAATTGTTATACATCTCTTATGCATTTTGACTAATGAACTTCTTCCTCATGGCTTCTTCCTTCTTCTTCAAATCCATCTCCCATGAAGACATTTTCTCTAAATCTCTCTCTTTCTTAGATTTTTAGGGTTAAAAATAAGCCGGGGTGAAATTCCTTCACAAACCCCTTCTATTTATAGGCCTAATTCCCCCTCATAACTTCTATGCACGACTAGAAACTACCAAGACACGTAACTAAATTGCAGTTACACCTTCTAGAAATTAAAATTTGCACATGTGATTAAATTATCGTGCTTAAGCGCCGGATCTGGCGCTTACTGGCGCTTAAGCGCGGCGCTTAAGCGCCGGTGCACATTTTTGCACCAATCAACTTAACGTCCAAATTCTCATTCTAACATGTATAGGTCAGTAAATAAAGTCTAAAAATCATTACTAACACGTAATAAACTCAAAAATATTACCCCAAATTTCTTAATCAGACTCAAAACAACAATCAAAGCAAAAATACACTGATAACTATGGGTTGCCTCCCACAAAGCGCTTGGTTTTACGTCGTCAGCCTGACGTAACCAGTGCTCATTCTGGTTGACCCAACATCATTACATAATTATATTTATGTTGATCCCCTATATAATAAGGTTTCAGTCTATGTCCATTCACTTTAAATATTTTCTTAGAATTAGGATCTTTAATATCCACAGCTCCATAAGGATAAACTTTTCACAACAAATGGGCCCATCCACCTGGACTTAAGTTTGCCAGGAAATAATCTTAACCTTGCATTATATAGCAAAACTTGTTGCCCTGGCTGAAAATTTTTTTTAAGAATCTTTCGATCATGCCACATTTTCATCTTTTATTTATAAATCTTAACACTCTCATAAGATTCTTTCCTTATCTCCTCAAGCTCATTTAATTGTAACAATCTTTTCTAACCAGTATTTTTTAAATTATAATTGAACTCTTTAATAACCTAATATGCTTTATGCTCAAGTTCAACTGGTAAGTGACAAGCTTTCCCAAAGATTAGCCTATATGGGGATATTCCTATATGAGTTTTTTATGCAGGCCTAGAAGCCCACGAAGCATAGTCAAGTTTGACTGACCAATCCATTTCTGTTGGATTCACATATTTTTTCATAATTCTTTTAATTTTCTGATTGGATAATTCAGCCAAACCACTTGTTTGAGGATGATAAGCAGTAACAATCGTATGATTTATATGATATTTCTGTAATAACTTCTCCATAATGGCATTTCTGAAATGACTTCCCCCATCAGTAATGATAACTCTCGGCATCCAAAATCTATAAAATATGTTCATTTTAAAAAATTTTGCAACATTTTGAGCATCACATTGAGGTAACACAACAACTTCTATCCATTTGGATACATAGTCCACTGCTAATAGAATATATAAATTTCCGAAAAATGGTATAAATGGCCCCATGAAATCTAATCCCCAAACATCAAATATTTCAACTTCTAGCATATAATTGAGGGGCATCTCATTTCTTCTAGAAATATTGCCTACTCTTTGACATCTATCACAAGTTTTGATATAAGCTTTAACATCTCTAAAAATTGTAGGCCAATAAAATCCAGATAGAATTTTGTATGCTGTTTTATCAACACCAAAATGTCCCCCAAAATCAGGATTATGATATTTTTGGATAATTTCATAGGTTTCATCTAATGGTACACATCTTCTAATGATCAGATCCTTTCCTTGTTTATATAAATATGGGTCATCCCAAAAATAAGTCTTAGCTTTAGAAATAAATTTCCTCATTTGTTGTTATGTCATTCCATATGGTTTAAAATCACTAACAATATAGTTCACAATGTCGGTATAGCACGGAACACGCCACTCATTTACAGTGAACGATTTTTCATCTGGAAAATGTTCATTAATTTCTTTTTCAAAACAGAGTGATTTTTCTAATTCAAGCCTTGACAAATGATCAGTAATTTGATTTTTTGTTCCCATTTGATCTACTATTTCAAAATCAAATTCTTATAAAAGCAGAATCCATCTTATAAGTCTCAGTTTAGTATCCTTCTTTTTCATTAAGTACTTAATAATAGAATGATCTGTATGCATTATACAATTAGTTCCAATAAAATATGATCTAAATTTATCAAAGGCATATACTATTGCTAATAACTCTTTTTCAGTTGTTGTATAATTAATTTGAGCTTCATTAAGAGTCTAACTAGCATAATAAATAATTTTGAAAAATTTATCATATCTTTGTCCTAAAACAGCTCAAATAGCATAATCACTTGCATTACACATAAGTTCAAAAGGTTTTTCCCAATTTAATGAAATTATAATTGATGCAGTGATTAATTTTTCTTTTATTAATTTAAAAGCTTTTAG
>NW_018218876.1:39336-39746 GCF_001263595.1 Phalaenopsis equestris
AGTTAAGGACTAAATTTGTTTCTTCACAGCGCTTAAGAACTTTAGATAAATGTTCTAAACATGAGTCAAATGAAGTTCCAAACACTGAAAAGTCATCCATAAGGACTTCAATCCCTTTTTCAATTAAATCACAAAAAATTGCCATCATACATCTTTGAAATGTAGCAGAGGCATTACATAAACCAAAGGGCATTCTTCTAAAAGCAAAACTATCATAAGGACTGGTAAATATTTTTTCTTTTAATCATAAGGAGATATTTCAATTTGGTGATTACCAGTATATCCATCCAGAAATCAAAAGTATTTATGCCCAACTAGTCTATCCAGCATTTGATCTAGAAAGGGTAGTGAAAAATGATCTTTCCTAGTGGCAAGATTTAATTTTCTATAATCAATGCATATTCGCCACC
>NW_018218876.1:39868-40386 GCF_001263595.1 Phalaenopsis equestris
TTACAATTACTCCTCCTTTCTTAGGAACACAGTGAATTGGACTAACCCATGCACTATCTGAAATAAGATAGATAATTCCAGCATCTAACCACTTTAAAATTTCTTTCTTAACAACCTCTTTCATAATAGGATTTAATCACCTTTGCGGATCAGCCCTGGGTTTACAATTTTCTTCCAGATTAATTTCATGCATACAAATTGAAGGACTGATTCCTTTAATATCAACAATTGTCCATCCTAAGGCTTTCTTAAAATTTTTCAAAATTTTCATCAGCTTTTCTTCATCTTCCTTTGTTAACTTTGAGGAAATTATAACAGGTGAAGTAGAGCAATCTCCTAAAAATTCATATTTTAACTGTTTAGGAAGTAATTTCAACTTAAGTTCGGGAGGTTTTTCAATAGATGGATAAAATGATTTATCTTTGTCTATCGTGTCCAAAATTTCAAAACTTTCTTGAATATAACTTGAATCTTCCTTAAAAAGGTTTACAAATTGATCTAATTCCTCTTCTTGCTCG
>NW_018218876.1:40862-42458 GCF_001263595.1 Phalaenopsis equestris
GAAATGACATTCACTCAAATATCTTATACCATCCATTCTATAGCATTCATCATCCTTACCTTTTGCAAGATACTTCATTGATATTGAAATATTAAAAATAATAGTTTGATCATTGACGGGCATTGTTAATTCCCCTTTTTGCACATCTATCATTGCTCTTCCCGTGGCTAGGAGAGGTCTCCCCAAAATGATAGGTATCTCTTTATCTTCCTCCATATCTAGCATAATAAAATCAACAAAAAACATAAATTGATCCACTTTGACTAGGACATCTTTTATAACTCTTTTAGGGTACGTTATTGAATGATCTGCTAACTACAAAGTTACAATAGTTGGTGTTATTTCTAATAATCCCAATTTTTTAAATATTAATACTAACATAAGGTTAATTCTTGCTTCTAAATCACATAAACCTTTCCCATAAAATCTGTCTCCTATTGCACATGGAATTGTAAAGCTACCAGGGTTTTTAAGCTTTTCAGGAAGCTTCTTTTGAATTATAGCACTGCACTCCTCACTAAGTGCAATAGTTTTATTATATTCAAACTTCATTTTTTGGTTGACAATATCCTTCATAAACTTTACATAGCTTTGCATTTTTTCTAAGGCTTCAGCAATTGGAATATTGATTTTAAGCTTCTTAAATATTTTTAAAAATTTTGAAAATTGCTTATCTAAATTCTGTTGTCGAAGTCTCTGAGGAAATGGAGGTGGTGGTTTTTCTAGATCAAAATTTGGTAGAGAAATAGGTCTTTCAGAATCTTTTGGAGTGTTCTCTTTTGATTCTTCAATTTCTTCTCTCTCTACTTCAATCTCTTTTTGAACCCTACCTTTCAACTCTCTTCCGCTTCTAAGTTGTACGACTTTAACTTGCTCTTTAATCCAGTCTTTTGTATTTTATTCAGTATTACTAGGAAGTGTTCCTTGGGATCTATTACTTAATGAACTTGCGATTTGCCTAAGTTGATTCTAAATATTTCTAATTATAGCTCCTTGAGCTCCTTGACTTTGTAACTTTTTGTAACTGATTACCCCTTTGTAACACCACTTCTTCTATATACAACTTCTTATATTTAAATTGTGTATTATTATTGATTCCTGGAGGATAAGTAGATATATAATTATTACTCCCTTGGTTGTTCTAGTTTTTGAATGGGTTTGTATGGTTGTTCCCCCATTGCTGATTATTACCACCCGAATTGTTATTCCAGTTAAAGTAGGGTTGGTTCTTCCAACCTGGATCATAATAATTGGAATATGGGTTGATTTGCTTATTATTTATGACATTCAAAGTTTCTAATGATGTTTGAGAATCTACAATTTGGCCTAATTAATTCTCTTCAATCAACGAAATTGATTGAGAAAAATTCATTCCAAATTGGTCTTACTTCCTTGAAATTGCAGCAACTTGATTTGCTAACATAGTAAGTGCATCAGTTTCATGAATGTTGGCTACTTTCTTTGGTTGGCTACTTTCTTTGAATCTTGGCTAGTTTCTTAGGATTTACCCTCTCAGAAGGCAATTAAAAATTTTTGATAGCCACTCTTCAATTAAAACATTAGCTTTATGAAATGGTTTTGACATCAATGAACCAC
>NW_018218877.1:0-1233 GCF_001263595.1 Phalaenopsis equestris
CTCTCTTTCTCTCTCGGTTTCTTTCTTTATATATCTTTCTCTTTCTTTCCCTCCTTCCCTCTCTTCCCTTTCCCCTCTTTTCTTTCTCTTTATTTCCTTCTCACTCTCTTACTCTCTCATGCTTTATCTCTCTTCTTCTCTATCTAACCCTCCCACTCTATTCCTCTCTCTCCATCTGCCAATCTCTCTCCCACTATCTCTCTCATAGTTCTCTCTACCTCTTTCTTGCTCTCTTCATCTATCTTGCTCTCTCTATCTCTCAGCCTTCCTCTTAATTCTTTCTCTATCTCTGTCTTGCACCCACTACCATTCTCTCTCCATCCCGCTCTTTCTTTCTCTTCCCTCACTTTATTTCCTCCATATATTTCACTCGTTGTATCTATCCCTTTATAGCTCCCTTTGTCTTCAAATTCACTTTCACTCTTACTCCCACACTTTTCTACTCTCTTTTTCACTTTATTTTAAATTTCCCTATCTCTCATTTTCCCGTACTCTCTTGGGTTGCTCTCTCCTATTTCTCATGCTCCTTTCACTCTTTCAATTCATCTATCTAGCACACTCTCTCTCTTCACATTCTCTTTCATCGCACCATCTCTCTATTCCATCTTCCCACACTCTCACTTCTCTCTCATTTTCTCTCTCCATCTCTAAATTCCTTTCTCTTTCTCTTCAATTTTACTCACTCATACTCCCTCTCTCTTTTTCTCTATTCTTGTTCCTACTCTCTTTCATAATGCTTTGTCTTCACTCTCCTCTCACTCTCTCTCTTTATCCCCCACTATATCTCACTCACTTTTTCTCCATTTCTCTCTATATCTCCCGCACACTCTCTCTCGATCTCTCTCTTTTTCCCTTCATCTCTCCCCCTCCATCTCTATTTCCTCATCTCGCTCTATCTCTCTCTCACTCATTCTCCTCCTTCCCTCCCTCTCTCTCTCTCTCACTCACTCTGTATTGTACCCTCTTCCCTCACTCTCTCTTCTTTCTCTATTTAACTCTCGCTACCTCTATCTCTTCAACCTCTCTCACACCTCCTTCTATCTCTCTCCTTCTATATCTCTCCCTTTTGGCTCTATCTCTATTTGTTCTATGTCGCTTTCTTGCTCTCTAGCACTTTCTATCTCTCTCGCTCTTTACTCACTCTCTGGCTTCTATTATTCCACACACACATTCTCACTCGCTCTCTCTTCTATGGCCCCCACTTCTTTCTCTCCACATTTACTCTCTCTTATT
>NW_018218877.1:1438-8525 GCF_001263595.1 Phalaenopsis equestris
CCCTCATACTCTTTCAATTAATCTTCCCTCACTCACTCTTCTTTGTCTATGTTTTTCTTACACACACACACCCACACACACATTCTCTCTCCCTTTCATTCCCTCTCTCACTAAAATGTGTCTCTCTTTTTTAATCACTTTCACTCCCACCCTCTCCCTTTCTATCACTTACTCTCTCTTCAGTTTCTCTAATCACTCGCTCATTCTATACCTCTATCCCTTTCTCTCATGTGTTTTCTCGCACTACATCTCACTTCCTCTCCCTTCCCTCACTCTTTCTACTTTCTATTTCTCTATCACTCTCTCTCATCTCTTCATTATTAGTCTCACACTAACGCCCTCCCTCCATCACTCTCACTTTCTCAATCTTGCTTTCTCTATAAATTTCTTTTTCTTACTCTCTTTCTCTCTCTTTCTTTCTTAATCTTTCTATCTCTACTCATTTTATTGCTCTCCCTCCATCTCTTTCTTATTCTCTGAATCAGTTTTGCCTTATCTTCCCTCACTCTCCATTCTCTCTCTATTTTTCTCTTACACTATCTCTCCCACTCTAGCTCTCTTTCTCTCTCTCTTAAATCATTCACAACCACTCCTTCTATGTCTCTTTTTTCACTCATTCCCTCTCTCAATCTCTATCTAACTCTATGTTCTATCCTTATTTCTCCTAATTATTGCTCTCTTCTCTCTCTCTCAAGATATCTCCTCTCTCGTAATCACTCTCTTATCTCATCTATCTCTAATTATTTCTCACTTCTTTCAAACATCTCACACTGATTTTCCCTATGTAAAAGAGAAGAGGAGATAAAGAGGGAGAGGGTCTAAAAAAGGAGAGGGAGAGAGAGGGAGGACTCCTATTTCTTTCACGCTCTCTCTATATCTGTTTAATTTGACTCTCACTCTCACTCCATTTCTTCATTCTCTCTATTTTTTCCTAAATCTCTTCTCTCTTTATTTTTTTCTTAGTCTCTCTCTCCCTTACTCCCTGTATTTTTTTCTTTAATTACATTCTTGATCATCCTCCCTTCAACTCCCACTTCTGTCAATCTCAAACCTCTTTAGACTTTCTCTCTCAATCTCTCAATCTCTTTAACCCATATTCTCATTCTCTTTTGCTCTTTCTTTACTTGTTCTCCATTTCCTTCTCACTATTTCTCTCTCCCTCTCTTCCTCTTCTGCTCCCTTTGTTTTTTTCTCCCTCCATCACTCTCTAATACTATCTCTCATTATCGCTATTTCTCATTTTCTCTCTTCTCTCTCTCACTCTCAGATATTTCTCTCCCTTTCTCTCACTTTCTCTCTCCCTCTCTTTTCTCTATCGTACACTTCCTTCCGCTCTTTTTCACTGTCTCTCGTTCTCGTTGTCTCCCGTTTCTCACTCATTCTCTTCTTCTCCTTCACTCTTGATCTCTCTTCCCTTACACTCCCTTCTCTCTATATTTGTATCTCTCCCTCCCTCTATTGCTCCTCTCTATTGAATTTTACTCTCATTCTTACCCTCTCCCTCACTCTCTCTCCTTCTCACTCACTATTCTCCCTCTCTCGCACTCTCTATCATCACACACTCGCTCTCTCCTTCTCTCTCTCCTTCAGTCTTTTCCTCTCCTCCTCTCTCTCTCCATCTCATCCCCTTTCTCCCAATATTTCTCTTCTTCTCCTACCTTGTTTTCCTCAAGCTCATTCTCTCTTGCTCTGTTCACTCCTCTTTTCTCTCTATTTCTCTCTCTCAGTCTCTCTTGCTCATTCTTGACTTGTTTTCCATTACCTTCTCACTATTTTTCTCTCTCAATCTCTTCCTCTTCAGCTCCCTCTATTTTTCCTTTCTCCCTCCTCTCTCTCTAATACTATATCTCATCCTCACTATTTCTCATTTGTTCTCCTCTCTCACTCTCATATATTTCTCTCACTTTCTCTCACTTTTCTCTCCCTCTCTTTTCTCTATCCTACACTTCCTTCCTCTCTTATTCACCCTCTCTCTTCCTCTCACTGTCTCTTGTTTCTTTCCTCTCACTGATTCTCTTCTTCTCCCTCACTCTTGATCTCCCTTTCCTTACACTCTTCTCTCTATATTTCTCTCTCTCTATTGCTCCTCTCTATTGAATTTTACTCTCATTCTTACCCTCTCCCTCACTCTCTCTTTCTCACTCACTTTTCTCCCTCTCTTGCTCTCTCTATCATCACACACTCCCTCTCTCCTTCTCTCTCTCCCTCACTCTTTTCCTCTCCCTCTCTCTCTCCATCTCATCCACTTTCTCCTAGTATTTCTCTTCTTCTCCTACTTTTATTTTCTCAAGCTCATTCTCGCTTGCTCTTCCTTCACTCTTTCTTCTCTGTCTCCCACTTTACCCAATATTTCTCTTCTTTTCCTACTTTCTTCATCAAGCTCATTCTCTATTGCTCTTCCTTCACTCTCACTTCTCTCTCTCCCACTTTCGTTTACTCTTTTCAAAAATCTCTTTCACTCCCTCCCTCTCTCTCTCTCTTTATCATCTCTCTTACTATCTTATGCTACTCCCTCCTCTATCACTCTCTCTCCCTCTCTCTCTAAGGTTCCCTCTCTTCTCTCTCTTAAACTCCATCTCTCTTCCTCACTCTTCCTTCGCACTTTCTTTTACTCTATTTCTCTCTCACATTTCCTCCCTTCTCACTCTCTCTCTCTTCAAATTCACTCACATTTACTCCCTCCTTTTCTCTACAACCCTCTAGATACTCTATCACTGTACCTTCCGATCTCTCTAACTTTCCTCCCTCCCTCTCCCTCTTTCTCTCTCTCTCTCACTCATTTTCTGCCCTCCTTCCCTATCTCACTTACTCACTCTTGCACTTTCTTCCCTCACTCTCTCTTTTCTCTATATTTCTCTCTCATCTTCTCTCTTATTGTTGCTCCCTTCCTTTCTCTTTAGTCTTTCTCACCACCCTTTCTATCTTATCTATTTCTCATTCTCTTGCTCTTTCTTCTATACTCTTACATGTCTCTCTCTTTACACACTATATCTTTTGCTTTATTGCTCACTCTCTTTTATTCACCCTTCACTCTATTTTTCTATTGCTTTTTTATTTCCCTCCCTCTTCTCTCTCTCTCTCTCTCTCTCACTATTTCTCACTTTAATTTACGCTTCTCTCTCTCACTTTTTCCCTCCCACTTTCACTCCCTCCCTCTCTCCCTCATACATTTTTCTCTCATAAAAAATAATGAGAGAAAGTGGGAAGGAGAGGGATAGAGAATGGAGATAGATAGAGAGAGAAGGAGTGAGTAAAGGGAGAGTTAGGTGGAAGAAAAAGAGAAAGGGAGAGTGAATCGAGAGTGTTCATGGAGTGAGAGAGAGAGTGAGTGAGAAAGAGAAAGAAAGAGCAAGAGAGTGATGTAGAAAGAGAGAAGAGAGAGATAAAGGGCTAGAGGGTGTAAAAAGGAGAGGGAGAGAGAGGGGGGAGGGAGAGTAAGAAAGAAGAGAGGGAAAGCCAGAGGGGGGAGAAAGTGTGGGTGTCAGAGAGATCAAAAGATAAAAAGAGATAGGTGAGTGAGAGGGTTAGAGCATGAGATTGAGAGAGATAATGAGAGAGAGGGAGTAGGTAGGGTGTGAGAGAGAGCAATAGGGGGAGGTTGAGAGTGTGAAATAGAGAAAGGATACAAAGAGATTTAATAAGGGTGAGGGAAGCCTAAGGAGATGAATCAAGGGAGATTGAGAATCAAAAGTTTGAGAGAGAAAAAAGATAGCGGGAGATAAGTATATAAAGTGGGAGAGATCATGAAGGAAAGAGAGGGGGAGAGAATGAGAATGAGCATAAAAGAGAGAGAGTGAAAGATTGAGAATAAAAATCGAGAGGTGGAGAGAGTTAAGATAGGGAGAGAGTGAGGAGCGAGAGAGAGGGATAGAGAAAAGAGAGCGAGCAATATGAACAACAAAGAAATAGAGAGAGTGAGCAGTAAGAGAGGGAGGAGAAAGATAATGAGAGTGACGTGAATAGAGAAACATAATTAGATTAATGTAGACTGATAGAGAGAGAAAGAGGAAATGAAGAGCGTGAAATAAAATAAAAAAAGAGGGAGAATCTGAGAGAGGATTGAGAGAGAGAAATATGGATATGGAAAGAAAGGGGCAATAAGGAGCAAAAGTGAGAAAAATGGGGAGTGTGGGAGAGTGAGAGAGAGAGTTACTGAGAGCAACGAAAGAAAAAGGGGATTGAGCTAGAAAAGGAGGAAGAAATAGTGAGAAAGACAAGAGAGAGAAAAAAGGAGAGTGATAGAGAGATTAAGAAAGAAATAGTAAGAGGGAAGAGAGAGGGAATGAGAGGGAGGTAAAGCTAGAGGGTGAGTGAGAACGCTAAATAGAAGGAGAGATGAAGAGAAGCAGAGAGAGATCAAGCGGAATGGTGAGAGAGGTAGAAAGAGAAGGTAGGGAGAGGGGGAGAGAGTAAGAATAGAGAGAAGGGAGGGAGATCAAGAGAGATAGAGAGAGGGAGGAGTGGAAGACAAAGATAAAATAATTAAGGGAGAGAGAAGAGAGCAAGGAAGAGAGGGAGGAGCAAGCGAGGGAGATAGAGCAAGAGGAGTAAGAGATTGTGATAGGGAACAGAGGGTGAGAGAATGGTATAGTGAGTGAGAAAAGAGATAAAAGGAGCTAGAGAGTGTAAATAGCAAAAATATGAGCAAAATAAGGAAATAGACAGAGATCGGAAAAATAGCAAGAGAGAGAGATAAAGAAAGCATGGTAGGGAGAGAAAAATGAGAGGGATGGAGGGAGAGACGAGAGAGGGAGGGATAGAAGAGAAAAATAGAAAAAAGAGAGATAAATAGACATAAGAAGGGAGGGAGGGGTGGAAAGAGTTGGGTAGAGTGGGAAGGAGTGGGACAAAGGGAGACAGAGAGGGAGGGTGGGAGGGATGGGAAGAGATAAGAAAAGGGAAGAGTGAGAGGAGAAATATGGAATGAGAGCAAGACAGAGGGTGAGTGAGGGAAAACAAGAGAGGGAGTGAAAGTGAGAGGAAGATAGAGGGAGAGCAAGAGAAAGATAAAGGGAGAGAGATTACAATGGAGAGTGAGAGAAAGAAGCTAAAAGAGGTAGGAATGATAATAAGAGAAGGAGAGAGAGGGAGTGACAGAGAGAGACCGAGTGAGGGAGGAAAGGCTAGAGAGATTGAGTGAGAGATAAAATTAGAGGGTGTGAGGGATATAGAGCAAGAGAATGAGAGGGACAGTAAGAGGGAGAGTGAGGGAGAAAATGACCAAACGAATATATGTTGAGATTTTCATACCTATTTTATACTATTTTTGATTATATTTCACTTTAAAGAAAGGTATTTTTTATGTCTTGTTGCAGGAATGATGAATTAGGGTCATTGGAGCAGAAAACTGTAAAAAAGAGTGAATTTGGAGCGAAAATGACCAAAATGTGAAGATTTGAACTAGGGTGCCAACGGCAAGACCAACTGCGCCGACGGCGGACTTTTCTTGAGACTCCAGAATTAATTCACTTCAAAGGCCCGCCGTCGGTGCAGTTGCTGAGGAATTAAATCTTTTAGCAGCAGTACTAAATACTTATATTTTTAAGCACATAAAAAGTTGTTGTCAGAAAGATGAAGAGAGAAGAGAGATAGAGTAAGAGAGAAACAAAAGAGGGAATGAGGGAGATAAAATGGTGGGAGGGATGGAGAGATAGGAAGATAGAGGGATAGTAAAAGAGTGGGAGACAGAGATAGAGGAGACCTAAAAGAGGCAGAGAGATAAAATGGAGTGATAATGAGAGTGACAAAGAGAGAGAGGGTGCAGTAGAAAGGTAAAGAGATTAAGAGAGAGCACAAAGGATGTAGGTAAGAGAAAAATAATAATATAGAGAATAGAGATATTGTGAGAGAAAGAGGTAAGAAAATGGAAGGAGGGTGGAGGGAGGGATAGAAATGAAAAAGTGCAAGCTTGAGAGAAGGACAAAATGAGAGAGGAAAGAGGGAGGGAGGGATGGAGAGTAGAGTAAGGAGGATAGGGGGATAGAGAGGTTGATAGTGAAAGAGATATAAGAAAGGAGAGAGAGCACAAGAAAAAAAAATAGAGAGAAATGAGAGTAAGAGAGATAGAGGAGGAGAAGAAGTGAGTGAGAGAAAGAAACATGATAAAGAGATTAGAAAGAAAAATAGAGGGAGAGAGTGTGAGATAGTGATATAGAAAGGGGGCAGCGAGGGAGATAGATGGAGAAATTAAGAGATAAAGAAAGAGGCAGATAGAGTAAGAGATGAGTAGATATGAGAGAGAGAGAGGGGGAGAAAGAGAGAAAAGTAATTATATAATAGAAAGAGGTAGAAAGAGGAGAGATTATGGAAGAGAGAAAAAAGGAGTCTTAGGAAGAGATAGAGATGGAGGGAGGGTGGAGGGGGGGGGTTAGAAAATGAGAGGAAGAGAGAGATAGAGAGAGAAAGAGAAGAGAGAAAATGAGGGTTAGAGCAAAAGAGTGGCAAAGAGCAAAAAAGAAGAGCACGAGAGATAGAGAGAGAGAAAGAGTTAAAGCGACATAGAGAATATAGTTTGAGAATGGTGAGAGAAAGGGAGATAGAGGGATAGAAGGCAAGTGAGTAAAAAAAGGGAGAGAGAAAGAGGGAGGTCAAGAGAGAAATAAAGTGGGAGAAATAGTGAGAAGGAGAGAGTGTGGGAGGAGAGGAGGGAGAAGGAGAGAGGGAAAAAGGGAGGGAGTGAGGAAGTAGAGAGAGAAGACTTTGTGAGAGAGCGAGAGATAAGAGGGGAGAAAGAGATAGAAAGAGAGAATGTGAAATAAGAAGTTAATATGAGTTAGAGAGAGGATGACAAACTAAAAGAAATGGAGAGAGATGGTGAGGGAGTGAAGAGAATAGAGATCAAGAGAGGAGAAAAATTGAGAAAGAGAGGGAGGAGAGAGAAAGAAAGGGAGCGGGAGAAGAGATAAAGAGATAGATGAGAGGAGGGTGTAGAGAGAAAGAGTTGGTTAAGAGAGAAATAAAGAGAAGAGAGAAGAGAGAGTAAAATAGACTAAACAAATGAGAAAGACAAAAAAAATGAAGAGAGAGTGAGAAAGATAGAGAGAGCACGAGATAGGGAGAGAGCCAGCTAGAGCTTATGAGAAAGCGA
>NW_018218877.1:9162-11337 GCF_001263595.1 Phalaenopsis equestris
GATTGAGCATAGGAGCTAGAGAGTGTGATAGAGAGAAAGTAAAAATTGCTAGAAAAATAGAAGTGAGAGAGAGAGAGACGGAGGGAAAAGAGTGAGAGTGAGGGATGAAGGGTGGGAAGGAGGGAGAGAGAGACCATGAGGTAGATTTAGCAAGAGAGATAGAAGGGGGTGCTTATAGAGAGAGTAAGAGTGTCAGAGATAGAGTGAGAGAGTGAGAGAAGGAGATGGAGAGAGTGGGAGTGAGAGATATAAAGAGAAGATAAAGCGAGAAAGGAGAAATGTTACATAAAAGGAAGAGAGAGTGGGGTGAAAAGAGATAGATGTAAGGAGAGAGGAAGGAGGCTAGATAGAAAGGGAGTGTGGTACAAAGAAGGATATAGGATGGAGGGGGAGAGAGAATGAGAGAGATAGAAGGTAGAATAAAGTGAGGGAGGGAGGAAAGGAGATATAGAAAATGAGAGATAGTGGTAAGTGAGAGTGAGGGAGAGAGAAAGCAAGAGGGAGGTCGGATGAAAAAGGGACAGAGATGAAGAATAGAAAGAAAAAAAGGTAGCAAGATCAAAAGAGATGAATAGTAGAGTGGGAGAGAGCGAGTGATTGAGCATAGGAGCTAGAGAGTGTGATAGAGAGAAAGTAAAAATTGCTAGAAAAATAGAAGTGAGAGAGAGAGAGAGGGAGGGAGATAAGTGAAGATTGAAAAAAATTTAGAGAGAGAATGAGGGAAAGATGGCAATAGAGTGAGTAAAAGTCAGGAGCATTAGTGAGAGAGAGAGAGAGTGGGAGGGAGCAAGAGATAAAAAAGATTGTGAGAGGAGAGAAAATTGAGAGAGTGAGAAAGGGAGGTAAATATATAGAGACGAGATAGAGATAAGCGAGTAGGGAGGAAGTGAGTATAGAGAGTGGGAGAGAGGGGAATATAGATAAGAGATTGAATAGAAAGAGAGGGATGAGAGGCAGAGTGAGAGAGGAAAAATAGTGAATGATTGATTGAGAAGGTCGAAGAGATAAAGGGGAAGAAGGGAAGGAAGGAGGGGGTACAAGAGAGTGAGAGAAAGAGGTAGGGAATGTGAACAAAGCTTGAGAGAGTGAGAGTATAAAAAAGAGACAGAGAGATAGAGATAGAAGGAGATGGAGGGAGAAAGAAAAGGAGTGTTAGAGAATGAGAGCGAGGAGATTGAGATAGAGAGAGAAAAAAAGTGCAAAGAGGTTTGAGGTTGACAGAATGAGAAAGAGGTGGAGGGAGGATGATCAAGAAAGAAACTAAGAAGAGAAGAAGTGAGGAAAAAATGGAGAGAAAGAGGGAGGGAGTGAGAGTGAGATTTAAATTGAAGATAGATAGAGAGAGCGGTAGAGAAATAGACGGAGAAGAGAATGAGAAAAGATACAATAAGAGAGAGCAAGAAAGATAGGGAATGTGTGAAAGATAAGAAGAGAGAAGGAGAAATAGGGGAAGGAGGGAGAAACAGAGTGAGATGTGTGAGAGAAAGTGAGAAAAAAATCAGAGATAGGTGAGGGTAGAGTGATGAGAGAGTGAAAGATAGTGATAAAAGAGAGAAGAAGTTGAAGATTGAAAAAAATTTAGAGAGAGAATGAGGGAAAGATGGCAATAGAGTGAGTAAAAGTCAGGAGCATTAGTGAGAGAGAGAGAGAGTGGGAGGGAGCAAGAGATAAAAAAGATTGTGAGAGGAGAGAAAATTGAGAGAGTGAGAAAGGGAGGTAAATATATAGAGACGAGATAGAGATAAGCGAGTAGGGAGGAAGTGAGTATAGAGAGTGGGAGAGAGGGGAATATAGATAAGAGATTGAATAGAAAGAGAGGGATGAGAGGCAGAGTGAGAGAGGAAAAATAGTGAATGATTGATTGAGAAGGTCGAAGAGATAAAGGGGAAGAAGGGAAGGAAGGAGGGGGTACAAGAGAGTGAGAGAAAGAGGTAGGGAATGTGAACAAAGCTTGAGAGAGTGAGAGTATAAAAAAGAGACAGAGAGATAGAGATAGAAGGAGATGGAGGGAGAAAGAAAAGGAGTGTTAGAGAATGAGAGCGAGGAGATTGAGATAGAGAGAGAAAAAAACAAATGAGAGAGAGTGAGAGGGTGATAGGGAGTGAGACAAAAAGTAGATAGAGTAAGAATGATAATAAAATAGAGAGAATTAGTGAGAAAAAAAGCAAGGGAAAG
>NW_018218877.1:11382-17672 GCF_001263595.1 Phalaenopsis equestris
GGAAGAGAGTTGAAAGAGTATGAGCGAGCGAGTGAGAGAGGACTAATAGAGAGAAAATTAAGAGGGATATTATAAGAGATAAGGAGAGAAAGTTAGAAAGATAAAGTGCTCAAGCGAGTTAGAGACAGTGAGGGAGGTGGAGAGATGAAGGGAGAGAGATAGAGTGAGGGAGAAAAAGGGAGAGGAGAGATGAGGAGAGATTGAGGGATAGAAATAATAAGATAAGTATGGAGAGAGAGAGAGAAGAGATGGTGCGTCAGAGAAGGAGAAAGAGAGTTTGTGGGATGGATAGAGAGATATGCAAGAGAGATTGTGGGATGGATAGAGAGATAATGAGATTGAGGGAGAGACAATGTGTTTGAGTGAGGGAGAAAGAGGTAAAGAGTGGCTTGAAAGGGAGACATATAGGTAGAAAGTGTGAGATAGAGGGGGTGGGAGAGATGAGACGGAGTGAGGGAGGGTGGAGGAGAGTAAATGAGAGAGATAGAGATAGAGAGAGAGAGTAAGAAATGGAGTAAAAGCATAAGAGAAAGAGAAAGGATAGGAGATTGGGAGAGAGACAGATAAAGAGTGGCTTGAAAGGGAGAGATAATGAGATTGAGGTAGAGTGTGTGTGAGTGAGGGAGAAAGAGGTAAAGAGTTGGTTGAAAGGGAGAGAGATAGGTAGAGAGTGCGAGATAGAGCGGGTGGGAGAGATGAGAGAGCGAGGGAGGGTGAGGGAGAGTAAATGAGAGAGATAGAGAGAGAGATAGAGAAGAAATGGATTAAAAGTAAAAGAGAAAGAGAGAAATGGGGAGGCTAAGAGATGTATAGAGAGAAGAAGATAGAGACATATAGATGAGAGATAGACAAAGGGATCGAGAGCAAGAAAGTGTAAGAGAAATAGAGATTGATGGGAGTGCAAGAGAAATGAGTGAAGATAGCTACAAACGAGAGTGTGCAATAGTGGGAGAGAGAGAAGAAAAGTTAGAAATAAAGTAACATAAGGGAGAAAAAAGTGAGGGGTGAAAGAGGGATAGAAGGGGAAAGAGATTGAGTGAGAGGGATAGAAGGGGAAGGGATAGAAGGGGAAAGAGATTGAGTGAGAGAGAGAAAGGGAGGAAGAGAGAATGGAAGGGAGGGAGAGAACAATAGGGAGAGAAGTAAAGTGGGTAAAAGTGGGGGAGGGATAGGGATAGGGAGTGGGGAGAAGAGTGAGTGAGTGGGAGAGAGAATAAAGAGAGAAGAGATAAAAGGGAAGAGAGAGAAGAGAGAAAGAGAGGTATAAAAGGAGGGAAGGATGGATAAACATAGAGAGAGGAGCTAGATGGAGAGAAGGGGAGATTAAGAAGGCAAGAGAGGTAAAGAGAGAGGAGAGATTGTTTGAGAGAGAGGGAAGGAGTAAGAGAGAGAGAGAGGAAAGGAGGGGGGAGAGAAGTAGGGAAGAAGGGGGAGGTGGGCAAGCGTTAGATAGAGAGTGGGAAAGAGAGAGAGAGAAAGAGAGAGAAAAGAGGAAGCATTAGAATAGAGAGAGCAGAACGTTATAATGATCCTCATCATAATGCCTACGGAAACTACGATATTACATATTTAAATATATATCCTACACAATACTTAAGTCCGCCTATCTAATATTTCTTACAAAAACCTCTGAGCCATCTTGTTTTATTAGAAAGCTAGAACCTCAAATATGAGTAAGTTCACCCATTTCCATGATTATTTGTCCCATTTTCTATATTGAGGATCTAACATCTAATTCAGACAATGTTAGCCTAAAAAATTTTACATTAATGACTATGGATGGAATTTTATTTTTTCCAATGAAAGAAGTGTAAGAGAAGAGGGAGGGTGGAAGAGGAGAGAGAGAAAAAGAGAGAAAGAAAGAAGAGAGAGCTAGTGAGCGAGGAAGACAGAGACAAAAGGCATGCGGGAGATAGGGTGAGATAGTAAGGGAGAGAGAGAGGGGAAGAGAGGAAGATAGAGAGAAAGGGAGAAGAGAGGAAGAATGAATCAAGATAGTGGGAGAGAGGGAGAGAGAGAGGGACAAAAAGAGTGAGAGACAGATAGAAGAGTGTGAGATACCCTCCCTTTCTCTCTGTAACCCTCTCGATAATCCCCCACCTCTCTTTCTCCTCTCTCTCACTTCCCTCCCTTATTAGAAGAGTTGGGGAGAGAGAGATAGGTTGATAGTTTGGTATAGTTTGTGTGACAGAGGGAGAGAGAGGAAGATAGAGAAGATAAGGTAAAATAAGATATTACAAGAGAGAGAGCATGAGAAAGGCAAGCGAGAGCTCTCTCTGTATCTCTCTCTCTCATTATCTCTCTTATTGTTGCTCCCTCTCTCTCTCTTATCTTTCTCTCCCCCCTCTATCTATCTCTATTTATCAATCTCTTGCTCTCTTTTCTATCACTCTTACTTCCCTCTCTTTCTTTGCTTATTTTTTCTCTTTCTTTATCGCTCACTCTCTTTTCTCGCCTTTCACTCTATTATTGTATTGTTTTCTTCTCTTCCTCTTCTTATCTCCTCACTATTTCTCACTTTCTCTTACGCTTCTTTCTCTCACTTTTTTCATCCCTATTTCACTCCCTCCCTCTCTCTCTCACACACACATTATTATATCTCTTTCTCACACTCTCTCTCTCACTCTCCTCTTTGTATTTAGACTGAGAGAGGGTGAGAGAAAAGGAGAGCGTGGGAGAAAAGAGAAAACGGAGGAGAATATATGTGAAGATTGAGAGAGAGAAATATGGAGAGGCAATGAAAGTGAAAGAGTGAGAGAAAGCAAGAGAAAGAGGGAGTAATAAGGAGATAGAGTGAGAAAGATAAGGAGAGTGGGATAGAGCTAGAGATGGAAAGGAGAGAAAATGAAGATTGAGCTAGAAAAGGAGGAAGAAATAGTGAGAGAGATGAGATTGAGAAAGACGGAGAGAGCTAGAGAGAGTGAGAAAGAAATAGTAAGAGGTAAGAGAGAGGGAGTGAGAGGGAGGTAGAGCTAGTGGGAGAGTGAGAAAGAGAGAAAGAGAGATGAAGTGAAGGAGGGAGAGAAGGAGAGGAATGGTGAGAGAGGTAGAAAGAGAAGGGAGGGAGAGTGAGTAATATAGAGGGGAGAGGTGGAGAGAGTGAGAATAGAGAGAAGAGAGGGAGATCAAGGGTGATAGAGAGTGGGAAAGACTTAATGAGAGGGGACGAGGAAAGAGAGGGAAGAGAGGGAGTGAGAGAATGAGAAATAAAGCTAAATAAAGTGAGAGTGACGGATAGTTTGTGTGAGTGATGAAGAGATGGAGGGTGGTAGTGTGGGAGAGAGAGATCTCTCTCTAGCTCTCTATCTATATCTCTTTCTCCTACTCTCTTCTCTCACACTTACACTCTTTTTCTCTCCCTCCTCCCTCATAACCTATATCTCTCTACCTCGCTGTTTCTTGCTAGAGAGATGGAGAGAGAGCCTCGAGCAAAGAATGATATAGAAGAGCGAAAAAGGGTATGGAGTAGTGGAAGAGAGAGATTGGGAGGGACTTTGATAAGGTGAGACAAAGAGTGATTAAGAGAAGGAGATAAATAGAGGGAGGAAGAGAGAGGTGGGAGAGAGAGAGGGAATGAGATAGAAGACTGAGATAGAGAGAGAGGAGACATATAGAGAATAGTGAGGGCAGGAGAGACAGGAGAGAGGGTGAAAGGGAGGACATAAGTAGAAATATTTCAAGAAAGAGATAGTGAGAAAAAGACCAAGGTAGAAGAGAGAGAGGTAGAGAGTGTGATATAGCTCTCTCCACTCTTTTATCTCATGCTTCCTCCCCTCGTCTCTTTCTCTATCACTCTCACTCCTTTTTCTCCGTCTCTCCTTTCTCATTTTTTCTCTCACTCTCTTTTTTCCTCTCTCTCTCTCTCACGCTTTTCCCTCACTCCTATATCTTTCCTTCTTTCTCTTCTTTATTTCCATCTTCCCTCTCCTCTTATCTCTCTTCCCTCCCTTTAGAGAGCATTTTTGCTCAATCTTTCTTTTACTCACTCTCTCTCATATTCCCTCCCTTTCTCTCTATGACACCTACCCTTTTTCTCCCATCCTCTTTCTCCCTCCCTTCCTCTCTTTTTCTCTTTCTTACTCTTTTCTCTCTACCACTTTTGCTCTCACTTCCCCACATCTCTCTCACTCTCACTAGAAGTGTGAGAGAGTTAAAGGTATATATCCTCTCTTTCTCTCCCTCACTCTCCCTCCCTCTCATGCTCACTCTCCCCTTCTTTCTTGTTCTATCTCTCTATTACTCTCTTTGCCGCTCTATTTGTCACTCCCTCTCTTACTCTCTTTCTCTTACCTCACTCTCCACCTTTCTCCCACTCTTTATTCTCATTCTTTCTCTTCTCTTTCTCCTGTTATCTATCTCCCACTCTCTTTTTTGCTCTTGCTTGCACATCTCTCTTCACTCTCTATCTCAACATGTCTCTTTCTCGGTCACATTCTACCTCCCTCCCTTATTAACTTTTTTCTCTCCCTATCTTCATTCTTTCAATATCTCTATCTCTCTTTCTCTCTCTAACAACCTCGCAGTCACTTGCCCTTCTCTCTCACATTTTCTCTCCCTAGCTTACCTCTCTCTCTTTCTCTCTCCTTTTCATGATCTCTCTTTCTCTTGTTCTTCTCTTCTCCCTTCTCTCTATCTTCTATTATTGTAGATAGACAGAGGGAGAGAGCAAGAGTTAGAGTGGGAGAGAGATAGTGAGGGTGAATGAGAGAGAGAATGGATAGAGAGAGGGCGAGCGAGAGATTGGGATAGAAATATAGGCTAATATTTTGAGAGAAAGATAAAGAGAGAATCAAGATAGGGAGCGATCTCTATTCTCTCTCTACCCCTCTCTCTCCCTGTTCGCTGCTCTCTCTCTATATTCCACTCTTTCTCCTTCATTTCCCCTCCCCCCTCTCTCCCACCCCCCCCCCCATCTTCTCCCACACTCTCTCTAAATCTCTCACTCAGTCTTCTCGGTCCATTAATTTATAAACTTGTCTCCTCTCTCTATCTCTCTCTATTTAGATGTTCTCCCTTTCTTCCCTCCCTTCCTCTCTCTTTCTTCCTTCCTTCCTCCTTATCTCTCACTAGAGAAAGAAAAAAAAAAAGAGGATCTCTCACTAGAGAGAAAAAAGAGAGGAGAAGGATGGAGAGGTATAGAGAAGTAGAAGAAACAGAGATATGGAGGAAGATAGAGAAATTCAGACAAAGATGAGAAGGGAGAGAGAGACCCAGAGTAAATGATAGTGAGAATGAGAGAGCGAGAGAGAGGGAGGAGGAATAAGAGAGGGAGAGATGGGAGCTATACTCTCTATCTTACCTCACCCTCTTACTTGCAATCACTCTTAACATCTTGCTATATTTGTGCTCTCTCTTACTCAGTCAAGCTCTCTCTCTCTCTATAAAGGGTAGTGAGGGAGGTAAAGAGAAAGTGGGACGCTTCGTATTCTCTCTTTAGTGAGTGAGTGAGTGTGTGAGAGAGGGAGAGAGCAAGATAAGTAGGAAGAAGGAAAGAGCCTCACACTTTTTCTCTCTTGATACTTCAGTCAATCTCTCTCTCACTATTCTCTTGCTTGATCTTTCTTTCTCTTATCTCTTATCATTCTCTCCCCTTCAAGCTATAAACTCATTTCTATCTCCTAACTCTATCACTCTTTCTCTCTCGCTCTCTCTCCCTCTATATTTCTCCTCAATCCCTTTCTTTCCCACTCCTGATATCTTTTTCACTTTATCTCTAATTAGAACAAATGGAGAGAGAGAGAGATAGGTTTATAGCTTGGATAGAGAGGGATAGAGGAGAGATAGAGAAGAAAAGATAAAATAAGATATTACAAAAGACAAAACGAGAGATAAGTAGCAAGGGAGAGCTCTATCTATATATCTCTCTCATATTTCTCTCACACGCTTTCTCTCACTCAGTGAAAGATAGTTAAAAGGGGAGGATGGCTATGCGGGCAAGCGAGAGATAGTTAGCTAGAGATAGAGAGATAGAGTGAGAGATAAAAGGTGGGAAGATAGTGGCGAGAGAATGACAGAGAAGAGAAGGTTATAGTGACAGAGAGTTAAAGTTAGAGAGAGATTATTACAAAGAGAGAGAACAGATCAAAAGATGGGAGAGAGAAGAATTTGAAAAAGAGGGAGAGAGTGAGAAAGTGAGAGAGCAAGAGCGATAGAGTGAGTGAAGAGGGTGAGTGATAAAGGATGTGGTAGTGATGTAGGTGAGAAAGTATGAGTGATAGAGAGAGGAGGTATAGAGCAAGAGTGAGAAAAGAGTGAGATTTTGATGAGAGAGAGCGTGAGAGTTAGAGTGG
>NW_018218877.1:19081-19376 GCF_001263595.1 Phalaenopsis equestris
CACTATTGCTCTTCCTCTTGCTATTTTTATCATTCATTCTCTCTCTCACTTTCTCTCCCTCATGCTCTCTCTCATTCTCTATTTCTCATTCATTCTTTTTTCTCCCACCCTCCCTCTCCCCTCACTTTCTCTCTCTTTCTCCTCTCTCCTTTTCTTTCTTTCTCTTATCTCTCTCTCTTTTTCTCTCACTTCCTCATCTTTTTCTCACTCTCCTTAAAAGTGTGAAAGAGTTGATGGTATAAAGCCTCTCTTTCTCTCCCTTCTCTCCCTCTCTCTTTTGCTCATTCTCCCCTCT
>NW_018218878.1:0-4818 GCF_001263595.1 Phalaenopsis equestris
TAGTGTTTAAGAACTAAAGCAAGAGTTAGCCATCAAGGGAAGGGAAGTGGGATCTCTGGAGTGGGAGCCAGTGTCCTCCTAGCCTGAAAACTAATTTAGGGGCTAAATTTAAGATTAGCCAATGATTTTCTATAACACTGAATCAAGGTAGAGAATTCAAATTGCTCCTATCAAATTGCTCCTATTTGGCCTATTTGGCACAATACAAATTTAAACCATTTATCTCATCTTATTTCACCAAAAACTCATTGTAGTGGGGAAGATGCTTTTTCATATAAGAAAACTTCAACATAGTTTAGTAGTTACTTTTTTAAAGTTTGCATTTAAATTTTGCTAGTTATTATTAATTTAGTTTTGATAGTATCTTACACATTCGAAATCAGTGACAGTAATTTTTTTTTTGTGAATTTCCTAGTTAATTTATCATCTCAAATTTAAACATTCCTCGTGGGACAGATATTTGAGACTTAAACAGAAAGTCTTATATTACTTGATAATGATACGTATACTTGAGTAGAATCCCAACATTAATTGCTTAACGTTATTAATCATAAAATAAAACATCACATAAAATACAACATCAAATTCTTGGCACCATTGTAAAGCGGAGTCATCATAAAATAAAACATCAAATTCTTGGCACCATTGTAAAGCGGATTCAACTTTATAAATTTTACACATCTATATTTTCTCGGGATCACCAGCCTCAGTATTTGCGATCTTCTCCACTATTCCTTCTATACTAACGACTAGGAATCTATTGTATAACTTTTTGTACACTTTGACTAACAAACGTTTCTTTCATGGCTTCTTCTTTCTTCTTCATTTCAATCTCCCACAAAGATATTTTTGTAAGTTCTCTCTTCACTTAGAATTTAGGATGAAAATTTGAAGTGGGTGGAGAATTCTCATCATTTCATGTTATTCATAGTCCTTGGATGAAGCCTAGACCCACTACAAACGTTTACAACCAGTAAACCATGTTTAAACCCACTAAACCAGGTTTAATCCTTTTAGAAACTTAATAATGCATGTTTTATTAACTACAGCTCTTGAGCACAAATTGTTGGCTCTTAAGCATCAGTGCTTAATTTAGCACAGGTCTAATTAACATCCAAATACACATTCTAAGATGTCTAAGACAACAATTAAGATCTTAGAATCATCAATAAATCATTATATATTCAAAATACCACCACTTTTTTAATCAAACATAATAACATAACATTTAAAACAGAAACACATTGATAATATAGAGTTTCCTCCAACAAAGCACTTGGTTTAACGTTGTCATCTCGACGTAACCAGCGCTCATTATGGTTGACCCAACAACATAAGATCATTTAATTTAACTTGATCCTTTAATAACAAGGTTTTATTCTGTGACTATTTACTTTGAATATTTTCTTAGTTTTAGAATCTTTGATATTTACAGCTCCATAGGGATAAACTTATATCAAAATAAATAGGCCTCTCCACCCGGACTTAAGTTTTCTTGGAAATAATTTTAATCTTACATCATATAGCTAAACTTGTTACCATGGCTAAAAAAATTATTGTAAGAATCCTTTGATCTTTCCATTGTTTCATCATCCATTTATAAATCTTAGCACTCTCATAAGATTCATTTCTTATCTCTCCAAGGTCATTTAATTATAATAGTCTTCTCTCACCAGTATAATTTAAATTATAATTGAATTATTTGATAGAGTAATATGCATTATGTTCATGTTTAACTGATAAATGATAAGTTTTCCCAAATATTAGCATAGATGGGGACATTCCTATATAATTTCTATGTGCAGTCCTATAAGCTCACGAAGCATAATCAAGTTTGACTGACCAATCCATTTTTGTTGGATTCATAGGTTTTTCCAAAATTATTTCAATTTCACGATTGGGTAATTCAACCAAACCACTTGTTTAAGGATTATAAGCAGTAGCAATTTGATGGTTGCTATGATATTTCTTTAATAATTTCTCCATCATTATATTTTTGAAATGACTTCCCCCGTCACTTATGATTACTCTCGGCATCCCAAATCTATAAAATATGTTTGATCCTTAAAACTTTGCAACACTTTGAGCATCACAACGAGGTAAAACAATAGCTTCTATCCATTTGACACATAGTTTGCTGCTAACAATATATTTAAATTTTTGAATAATGATATAAATGGTCCCATGAAATATAATCCTAAATATCAATATCTAGACTTCCAACATATAATTGAGGTACATCTCATTTCTCCTAGAAATATTACCTACTCGTTGACATCAATCACAAGTTTTGATATAAGCGTTAACATCTTTAAAGATTGAAGGCTAATAAAATCCATATTGCAAAATTTTGTATGTTGTTTTATCAACACCAAAATATCTCTCAAAATCAGAATTATGACATTTTTGGATAATTTCCTAAGTTTCATCTAAAGGTACACATCTTCATATAATAAGATCATTTCCTTATTTATATAAAAATGGGTCATTCCAAAAATAAGTCTTAGCTTCAAATAAAAATTTACTCTTCTTTTGGTATATTGTCACTAACAACAAATTTCACAATGTCGGCTTAAATAAATAAATAAATAAGAATGGCTCTAACTGTTGCTGTGGATGGCCAAATCCTTGCTATCCCATTGGTTTCAACTGGTTTTCTCTCCTCTCATCACTGTTTTTTGCAAGTTCTACTTTTCTCTAATCTTTTACATCTTCCCGGGTTTTGGCTTTTTCAAATTTTACTGTTCCATTGCTTAGCCCCACTGTTTTGTTGTTTTGTTTGTCTGGTTGCTTGGGGCCCTATACCTACTGTGTGGTTGGTCTTGTTACTTGGATTTCTCTCGAGTTCTGTTTCTCTATTGTACTCCTTCATCTACTTCTCTGTTACTGGCAATTGACAGCTCTGAGTCAGTACTATCTCTGATAATACTGGGGCTCTTTTAGTGATGTCTGACTCTAATCCAATTGATATTGCCACCAATATTCAGTGGGCCAAGGAAACTTTTGCTGACATTGTTGGGAAAGGATATGAGAAAGTTCAGAATCCTGATGATTTGGTTTTTCCTCAAGAGTATCATGAGGGTAATGACCCTCTTTTCAAACCTATATGCAAGAAAAGTGGTAAATTGACTATCTACTTTACTGAAGAGGATCTTAATGGCCTTACTGAATGTTATAAATTCACCTTAATTGGTAAATTTCAACTTGGCCATCCTAAGATGGAATCTGTGAGAAGATACTTTGATGGACTGAAATTCAAAAGGGGCCTGTAAAGTAGGCCTACTTGATGGTAGGCATATCCTTTTTAATCTCTCAAGGGAAGAAGATTATGCTGGAATTTTTTATAAACAATCTATCTTGATAGAAGGAATCTCAATGAAACTTTTAAAGTGGACTACTGACTTTGACCCCAACAAATAACTTCCGATTGTCCCCATTTTGTTTAAGTTAATTGGACTTAAACTACACTTTTTCAACCACAAAGTTGTCTTCAACATTGGCAAAGCTTTGGGAAGACCTTTGAAATTGGATGCCTCCACTTTTAACTTATCTAGACCTTCTGTAGCCAAAATTCTGGTTGAAATAAATATCACTTTACCAGCTGTGGAGGAAATTTGGTTAGGCACTCAGCATAGTGGATATTGGCAAAAAATCATAGCTGAACAAAGACCTTACTATTGCCATCACTGCAAAATGTTTGGCCACACTGATGAGAAGTGCTTTAGACTTCATCCCAACCTCAGAAAGAAGCTTCCCAGACCTCATTCTGAGGAATTAGAATCACATGGCATTGAGTTGTCAACTGCTGCTGGAATTGCTGTTAATGCTTTTAATTTGTCAGGGACAAGGGCCCAAGTTGACACTGTGCTAGAGTTGGCTGAATTACCCCAAGATATGGCAAAAGAGGATGTGGTACCAAATTACCCTCCCCAAAATGGTCTAGAACCATTGACTGAGCAACTTCACCTCCTACCAAAGTCTACTCAAGTTGAACAAGCCCAATGTACTGAACTTCCTACACTCCATACTGATCAAGAGATAATAGCTATTGAGATATCAGAGGAAGACCCTTTGCTTTTGCAATTAGCTAAAAATCTTGAAGAAGGTTGGCAAATCCAGAAAACAAAAAAGAAAAAAATTCCTTTGGAATTAAAGAATCTACTCCCTTCTTCTTCTTCTTTGGAGGAAGCCCCCCCTCTTTCTTCTAGTACTGTCAGAACTAGAAGAAGAGGAAAATCCACCTCTATTGGTTAATGAATCTAATATGTTGGAATGTTAGGGGATTAGCACATCCTAAATCCCTTAATAGAATTTTGGCTCTAGGATGTTTAAACCTTGGATCATTGGTTTACTTGAACCAATGATCACTAAACATGTTAATAGAATTGTGTGGGAGTTCCCTGGATTTCAGCTTTTTATTAACACTAACAGTAAAATTTGGCTTCTTTGCAGACAGGAAATTCATTGCACTGTCCTTAAAGAGGGAGACCAATTTATCCACTTGAAGCTTAACTTCAATTACTATAGTGGCTTTGCTACTTTCATTTATGTTGGCTATACAACAACAACTAGATATGAACATTGGCAATAGTTACAAGAGTTCAGTACCTCTATAAGGGATTTCTGGTTAGTTGGGGGTGACTTCAACTGCCTCTCTCCACCTAGTGAGAAGAAGGGTGGGAGATCTCCTGATATCAATCTAATGAACACGTTCAATGAAAACATTCACTCTACTGGTCTTTTTGATTTGGAGTTTATAGGCCCTAAGTTCACTTGGAGAAGGGGGAAGATTTGGGAGAGGCTTGATAGAGTTTTGGT
>NW_018218878.1:5085-8055 GCF_001263595.1 Phalaenopsis equestris
CTCTCAAATTGGAATTGGGAAGTGGTGGGGAACATTGATAAGAAAGTCCTTGAAGCTGAACAAAATGTTTTACAATTAGAACAGCTCTTATCCTCTGGCATAGGGTTTGAAATGGACCTTCAATCTGCTAATGAACATCTGCTGGATAAAATCAACATGCAAGAGGCTTTCTATGCTCAAAAGGCAAACAAAATTTAGTTTTGTGAGGGAGATAGGAACTATAAATATTATCATTCTTGCATCAATTATAGGAGGAAATGCAACACAATTCATAAAATCATTTCTCAGGAAGCCCACTAGATTTCCAATGCTGATGGTATAGCTGATGATGCTGTTCAATATTTTTAAAAAATTTTCATACAAACTCCATTCTCTCACCTAGCCATTAAAGAAAATTTGTTTGATAAGGAAAGGGAATTCACCAAAAGCCTATCTCTCACTGATATTCCTGATGAAAAGGAAATTTAGGAAGCTCTAAACTCTATTGATAGCACTAAAGTTGCTGGTTCTGTTGGCTTCACTGCAGATTTTTATAAAAAGGCCTGGCTTTTTGTGAAGGGTGAGGTGGCTACTATCCAAAGTTTTTTCTGGGGGGCTGGTCTCCCTAAATACTTTTCTTCATTTACTATTACTTTGGTTCCCAAGGACAAAACTCCTCACAAATGGTAAAATTTCAGACCCATTAGTCTCACATCTGTTATATCTAAGATAATCGGCAAAGTACTAGTTCATAGATTACAGCCTCACTTAAATCAACTTATCTGTAGGAATTAGTCTGCCTTCATCAAGGATAGAAGTATTGTTGATAATGTGCTCTTGGCCCAAGAGTTGGTATTGTATTTGGACAGAATCACTAGAGGAGGCAACTTAATTTTCAAATTGGATATCAAAAATATGACACTATTAGTTGGAAGTTCATTGAACAAGTTCTCATTGCTAGAGGTTTCTTCGCCTCCTTTATCTCTCTAATCAACAGATGGCTGACCAATAACCTTCCATTCTATCTTCATCAATGGATCCTCCCATGGTTTTTTCAGTGCTTCTAGAGGTATAAAACAAGGTGACCCCCTTTCCCCTACCATATTTATCTTAGATTTGGATTACTTATCCAGAAGCTTGAATGAGCTGGCATCCAGGAAACCCCACTCCCTTTATAGCCACAGATCTTCCACTTTAATCAATCATGGCTTTTGCTGATGACATCATTATCTTTTCAAAAGCTTCCAAAACTGTTGTTAGATTATTCATGCAATGCTTGGAGATCTTTAAGGATGCCTCTGGTATGAAGTTAAATAAGCAGAAGTGCATCTCCATTTTTAGCCATTTTTAGCAAAAAAATGCAAAAATGAATTAAAGACCTGGGTTTCTGATTTCACTGGCTTCACAAAAAGTCATCTTCCTGTGAAATATCTGGGGGTACTTCTTATCAAAGCAAGAACTAAAAACATTCGATTGGATCACATATTAGAAAATATTCAAAGCAAATTACAAGCATGGGGGAATTCATTTTTATCCAATGGCGGTAGGATAACACTTCTGAAAAGTGTTCTATCTACTATTCCATCCGATCTTCTGCAAATGAACAACTTGAAAAACTCTTCTCAGAGATTATTAGAAGGGATTTTCAATAGATTTCTATGGGCTGGTCAAAGGAAGAAAAAACACTGGATAAACTGGGCTAAGGTGTGTAAACCCTTTAAGGAGGGTGGGTTAGGGTTCAAGTCCTTCCCCTAAATTATGCACACTAATCTCTGCAAACTTTGGTTCAAATTTAGATTTCAGTCCTTCCTTTGGGCTGAATTCCTATGGGGCAAGTATTGCAAGCATCAACACCCCACCCAACTTTCTGACATTTAGAAAAAGTTGTTATAGATTAGGGATGAAGCTGAACAAATGTATGTCTGGGAGATTGGTGAGGGTTTGGTAAACATATAGTGGGATAATTGGTCCTTAGAAGGTTGCCTTCTTCATGATCAATATGTTCCAGCCTCTCCAATGCTTATGAAGGATATTTGGGAACATGATAAGCTTTGGGAACATGATAAGTGAAATCTTACCCCAATTCTTCCTTTCTGCAGCCCTTCTCAAATCTCAAATATTCTGAAACTTTTTGTAAACCCTGGAGTAAACGACAAAATTGCTATAAAAAAGAACTTAATCTCTTCTCAGCCTCCCCA
The DNA here is from genome assembly GCF_001263595.1 of Phalaenopsis equestris. Classification (NCBI taxonomy): domain Eukaryota; kingdom Viridiplantae; phylum Streptophyta; class Magnoliopsida; order Asparagales; family Orchidaceae; genus Phalaenopsis; species Phalaenopsis equestris. Next base: position 7,263 of record NW_018218878.1, read on the forward strand.
ACTCGTGGTGCATTGGGGTCATACAATCTGGAATAAATTTCTCACTCCCTCCATGTCATTTTTTTATATGGAGACTCTTCTTAAAACTGATTCCCACTGATGATATACTAAAATTGAAGGGTCTGAGAGGTCCCTCTAGATGCATTTTCTGCCTGTCCAATGAGGAAACTATTACCCACCTTTTCTTTGCCTGCCCCTGGGTACAGGATGTTTGGTCTATTGTGAATGGTAAGCTCAATGTCACAATTATGAATCTAACATGGGAGGTATTTTATAATTGTTGGTCTGATTGGAGGGGAATCAATCTTCAAGACATCCCCAACATTGTGGCTTGGTTTGTTTGGATGGCTAGAAACCAGTTGAAGCAAGATAATTTCCATTTAGAACCTATGAAGGTAGGTCTAAATTGTATTGCTTTTATACAAAAATTGATTAAATTTAAAAATTTTGAAGCTGTGTTGGAGCTGAGCCCATCTTTCAATCATTCCATTAGTAAATACTTGAAAACATGCTGGACTCTTTCAAAGCTTGGATGGACAAAAGGTAACACTGACGGTAGCTATAAATCTCAGTCTGCTGGAATTGGTGGTGTCTTCAGGAATAATGAGGGGAGGTGCATCTTGTTTTTTCAATCTCATGTTAAAGCTTTGGATTCCCTAGAAGCTGAATGTTAAGCTATCTTTTAGGCCATCAACTTAGCCAGATCTTGCCATTTCAACCAACTACAGATTGAATCTGACTCCTTGCAGCGTATTAACATTATAAATGGTTCTTATGATACCCCATGGAATTT
>NW_018218879.1:0-398 GCF_001263595.1 Phalaenopsis equestris
AAATAAAGAAATATAAGTGAAAAATATAATCAAATCAATTGTTATACTATTGGATATAAACAATCAGGATCAAGTTTTTGGTGCCATTGCCGGGGAATCATTAAAGTTAAAATTGTAAAGAATCTGTTGATTTTAAAGCAAATTTCTATTTTTAGAAAATCTTATTTAAACTTTAATGTTATTGTATCTTATTTTGTGTGTGCTTAGTTTTATTTTATTATATGCTAGTGTATGCGTAGTTCAGATTCTGAAGGACTAGTGCCCTGCGATTCTGAATTAGAGAGAACTATTAAGAAAATCAAAAAAATAAATTTTTTTTTTGAAAAATCTAAAAAAAATTACAAAAATGGCAAACCAAAATAGTCAAAATACTGAAATTCATCAAGAGTTTAGACCTT
>NW_018218880.1:0-1697 GCF_001263595.1 Phalaenopsis equestris
ATATTCATATTTTTATGGGTTCCGTGTATTGAAGAAAATTCAAATTGAGAAAATATTTAAAAACATCTTCATTTGCCCAATTTTGTGGAAGATTTGAGAATTAATTGGAATTAAAATGAACTGGTGCAAATTTTCGAGTTGGCGCATGATACGCCTAAAAATAACCTACTTTTTCATATATATTTTATGCTTAATTTTAATAATTTTTAATGATATTACACTTTAAAGGAAGGTATTTTGCATAGTGTTAATTTCAGGTACAAGAAATGAATTTTTGGAGAAAATGAAACAAAAATAGTGCAATTTAGAGTAAAAACGAGCAAGAAAGAAAATTCTGACTTGCGCATTTTAATATGTCTTTCTATACTTAATCTACTTTACATTTCTCAAATATTTTTGAATTAAATTAAACTTTTAAAAAAAGTTGTTTCCATGCTTATTTTGTAAGAATATTTTTTAGGAGCGAAACACAACTGAAACGAGGTGAAACAAAGCTGAAACGAAGCCAAACAGAGTAAAACTGTGGAACTGCTTCAGAGTGGCACATGATCCGCAAAATTGACACATGATGTGCCAAAATCCAAAGAACTGGGGCATGATGCACCAAAACTAGGGCATGATGCGGCAGAGATGACTTTTGGCAGATTAAGGCGGTTCAGGATGAATTTTGCGCGTATTTTCAAAGGGACGCTTGTTCTAAACACCCCTTAGAGTGGCTTAATGCATCTAGACACTTAGGAAGGTTCTTTTATGAAGGGATATCTCTCTTGGATCAAAAATCATGTCTTTTGAATTCAAAAGAGTTGACTTTTGGACAAAATTTTGGAGGGAATTTTAAATTCTTTTTGGAGGGAGGTAACCTTTTATAAAAGAGAGGGAAGTCTAGGGCTTGAAGTAGAGAGTTTAAGGGGTATGTGGTTTAAGGGTGTGAGGCCTGAGTGAGTGTGTGTGTGTGTGTGGTGTGAGAGAGAGAGAGGCAAGGGCTTGTAGATTTTTTTCAGGGATTGTATGAAGAGAGAGAAGTTGAGAGATTTCTTCTTCATCACACTTCTAAGAGAGAATTGAGAATGATTGTAAAGACTTGTAAATTGAGAGTGCTTGTAAAGAGAGAAAGTCTTGAAGAGAACTTCTAGGGATTTACTTTGGAAGGATTGTGAGATAAGTTGTGTTTTTTTTTCTTTTGTTCTGTAAACTTGTTTTTATTAATAAAATCTATGTTTTGTAGTATCCTTCTCATGAATTCTGAGCAGTCTTCTTTATACTTCTCCCTACTTTGAGATATGATTTTATGATATGATTTTGTGAAGAATTGATTTTGTTTTATATGGTTTTAAATAGCAATAATTTGTGATGATTTGAACTTAAATTTTCATTTACTTTTCAATTTAGCTAATTAAAATGTTAAAATATGTTGAGAAACATATGTTCCAAAAGGGCTATGATTTCTACAACATGGGGAGAATCACATTTGATTTTATGGGAGAGTATTTCATCCATGGGTTTGAGTGCAAATAAATAAGGAAATATACTTTATTGGACGCAAAATTGAAGATTTTAAGGTGACAGATTAAAATCCTCAATTTTATCTAGTTGATTGGAAATTGATGTGAGATTGTTAGCCCTCAGGTGAGTGAGTAGTGGAAAATCTGGAGTGGCAGCCAGTATTCAATGTTCTTTATGCACTCAGAAGAGAGTAA
>NW_018218881.1:0-2554 GCF_001263595.1 Phalaenopsis equestris
ATGCTAACTTTGTAAGAGAAGAGCAATACCCCCACGTGATTAGCTAACATTATATAGGTTAAGAAAAAAAATGGATAAATTCGTGTATGTGTCGACTTCAGAGATTTGAACAAAGCTTGTCCAAAAGATGAATTTCAACTGTGAATACCAGAAATGATGGTGGACATCGCTTCGACACATGAAATTTTCTCCTTTATGAATGAATCATCGGGGCACAATCAAATCAAGATGGCTCCAGAAGATGCAACACTTACAGGCTTCAGGACACCTATCGGGATTTTTTGCTACATAGTGATGTCGTTTAGGTTGAAGAACGCCGGAGCAACATACCAAAGAGATATGACGAAGATTTTTGATGACCTCATTCACAAATAAGTGAAATGCTATGTGGATGACTTGGTCATCAAAAGTAAACAGAAAATAGACCATTTGTACAATTTGAGGATCATGTTCGAACGATTACGATAGTACGACCTTAACATGAATCCCTTAAAGTGCGCCTTTGGTGTTACCTTTGACAACATTCTAGGATTTGTTGTCTGTCATCAGGGAATCAAGATCGACCCAGATAAGGTTAAAGTTATCTTGGAAATGCCTCCTCCCAAAACCTTGAAATAACTACGCTCCTTCTAAGGAAAGTTGACATATCTGAGATGCTTTATTTCTAATCTCTCAGGTATTAATTAAAAAGGACGCCAAATTTGTTTGGGAAGAGAAATTTCAGCGGGCTTTTGAGGATGTTAAATAGTATTTATTGACACCTCCTGTTTTGGCAGCCCCTATCCCAGGAAAATCGTTAATATTTTATACCGTGACTTTAGATGACTTTCTTGGAGCCCTCTTAGCCCAAATCAATGAGGAGGGTAAAGAAAACACATTCTACAACTTGAGTCGACGTCTAATACCGTTGGAGATAAGGTATCCACCAATTGAGAAGCACCGCCTAGCATTAATTTTTACCACCCAGCAACTCAGACATTACATGCTTTCTCATAAGATTGCCCTAAATTTCAAAAGTCAATCCCTTGCAATATTTGATGACCTGACCAACACTCTCTGGACGTCTAGCGAGATGGTCAATGATTTTGTTGCAATTTGATTTAACTTTTGTTCCCTTACATGCTATCAAGGGAAAGATACTAGCAGAATTTCTCGCTGCACACTCACTTCCAATTGGGTCCCCTCTTAATGATGAGTTACCAGACGAACAAGTATTATAAATGGAATTCTCTAGTGCGTAATGTTGGGAGATGTACTTTGATGGAGCTTCGTCAGCTAGAAAAGATAAAGGATCAGGCACAGTTATATCATGCAAAGTAGGGATTGGTTTGATCTTTATCACGCCAGATAAGAGTATGCTCATACCACCTGACAGAGCTATGCACAAACAACAAAGCAGAGTATGAATCCTTAATCACCGGATTGGAGGTGGAAATCTCGATGGATATAATGGATATTTCCATCTGTGATGAATCTTAACTTATACATCCAGCAAGTCACCCGACAACACATAATTTTAAACCAAGATTAGTAGAATACCATTGGTACACCATGAAGTTGTTGGAGTAGATTCCCAATGTAACTTTCTACCAGATTCCTAGGAGAGATAAATCTCATGTTGACGCTCTAGTAAAACTTGCTAAGGAGCTGGCATATCCCTCAGAGGATTCCATTGACATTACAATACAAGGAAGACAGATTTTGCCTCAAATTGGCCTTGAAAATCTACACAAGCTTAGAAAAGAAAAAGAAACGATGATTGCGGTTGCTGATATCAACAAAGATTGGCGTAAGCCATTAATAGAATATTTTCAGACTAGAAAGTTGCCAGAATACAAATCAACAGTGTATCACATCACAAAAAGGGCTATGTCATATTCTCTATTCGATGATTTCCTCTATAGAAGATCGTTCAATTAGGTGTGGCTAAGATGTTTGAGCAGAGCGGAAGCCCAAAATATTGTCAAAGAGGTACTTGCAGGATTATGTGGCTCTCACCAGTCAGGGCCAAAGATGAAAATGAAAATCAAGCTATTCACATATTATTGGCCAGCAATGATGTTCGACTGCATGGATACAACTAGAAGATGTCACCAGTGCCAAGTACATGGGGTGGTCTTGCACCAACCTCCAAATGTGCTACATCCAACAGTTGCCCCTTGGCCACTCGAGTGTTGGGGGCACAAACATAATAGGTCCGATAGACCCTCCTTCTTCCAAAGGACCCAAATTTATACTTGCCGCTAGCAATTACTTTTCGAAATGGGCAGAGGCAGTGTCATTACGAGAGGTTGCAACACAACATTTCCTTCAGTTCTTCAAAAGCCAAGTTGTCTACCATTTTAGAGTTCCGTGCAGAATAATCTTTGACAATGGGACAGCCTTTAAAAGTATAAAAATCAACAATTTCATCAAACGGCACGGGATAGACTGGAGGTACTTTACAATGTACTATTCCAGGGCAAATGGATTAGCCGAGGCCTTCAACAAGACACTGGTATAAATTTTGAAAAAGACGATGGATGAAAACAAAAGAGATTGGCATAACAGATTG
>NW_018218882.1:0-537 GCF_001263595.1 Phalaenopsis equestris
TATATTTTGCTGATTAATTTTCATTTGCTCATTTAATGATTGAGAGTAAAGCAGAGTATGACAAATTTAAGTAAAAATTTTCTTACACCATTTGACTGAAGTTTGTCATAAAATTTGGCATTATCAGTGTTACACTTCTATGAATGCTAAAATAATTCCTTCATGCATTCTCCATTTATCATCTATTTTTTCCTCATCCATTACCATAATCCATGTATATTCAAAATCTACTAAGATGGAAACTATTGCTTGATACAAACTTAAAGACATGAACAACAACACCTCTCTTAGGATTACAGTAATATATTTTAAACCGAAAAAAGAAAACCAAACAAACAAGAATATCGAGCAACCAAACAAGAATACCGACCAACCGAAGTATAAGAACACCTAAGCAAGAATACCGGGTCGATCCGAGGCCGACTCACCGAGGAAAAATACCTTTTCTCAAAGAAAAATGGAAGTAGAGATTAGAGAACGAACACAAAAAATAAACTCAAAGCTCTCACCGAGAGAACGATTTTCGCGATTTTGAGA
>NW_018218883.1:0-2930 GCF_001263595.1 Phalaenopsis equestris
AGAATGTGAGAGAGCTATAAAGTGGAGAAAGAGATAGAGAGTCACTCTATCTCAATCCTTCCATTCTCTCTTCAACTCTCTTATTCTATATCTCTCTTTATCTCTCTTTTTCACCTCTATCTCTCTCCCTCTATCTCAATGGTGATAGCTCTCTTCCTCTATCTCAATATTGATATCTCTCTCCCTCTCTCTCAAACCCTCTCTTACTCTTCCTTGCACTTCTTTTCTTGATACCACTCCTCCATATCTCTCATCTCACTCTACTCTCCCTTGCAAGTGTGAGAGGGAGGGAGGAGAAGTGAGAGAAAGAGAGAATGGGAGAGAGAGTGAGAGTGAGAAAGATAATTAGAGGGGGAGAGGGAGAGGGAGAGAGAAAAAGAGAGAGTGGGGGAGAGTGTGTGAGATAGATTAAGAGTTGGAGATGAGAAGTAGAGTTAGAGAGATGGAGGGTGAGAGATAAAGAAATAAGAGGGAGAGTACTGAGAGAATAGACAGAGCAAGTGTGTGATGGAAGGAAGGTGGTAGTGAGAAAAGATAGAATAAAGATATAGTTTTCTCTCTTATTCTCTCTCTATCTATCTCCTCACATTTTATCTTTTTGACTTATTCTTTCTCACTCACTCTAGCTTTACATCTCTTGTTGTCTCTCTCCCTCCATCATTCCCTCACCCACTCTCTCTCTCTAACTCTTTCCTTTATTCTATCTCGCCCCATTTCACTCTTTCTTGCTTTCTCTCACTCTCACACCCCCGTCTCTATATTTCTCTTTCTCTACCTCCCTTTCACTTTCTCCTGCCTCCTTTCTCTCGCTGTCGCTCTCTCTCTTCTCCCATTATGTCTCTCTCCCTCTCCCTCTTCCTTTCCCTCTCCTCTCTCCTCCCTCTCCCTCTCCCTCTTTTGGTCCTCCCTCTCTCTCTCTATTCTCGATCACTCTCCCTCTTCTCTCACCCTCTGTCTTACCCTCTCCCTACTCTCTCAAATTGTTCTCTTTTTACCCCACCCTCCCTATACCCCATCCTCTCTCACTCTTCTCTTTCCTTTCCTCCTTCACTCAGCTTCTCTTCTCTTTCTCTTCCTCACTCACTTTCTCACTGCCTCCACCCCACTCTCTCCCTCTCTCTCTCTTGCTTTCTCTCTCCCTACCTCCCTCTCTTACTCTCTCCCCTCTACCTTTCTCTCCATCTCTCTCCTTCTCTCCCCTCTCTCCAACTTGCTTTCTCTCTCTTACTCTACTACCTTTTCTCTTTCTCCGTCTCCCTATCCATCCTTATGCCTCTCTCTCTCCATTATTCCCTCTCCCACCCTCTCTCTCATCTTCTCTCCTCTCTTATCTCTAACTCTCCATCTCTCTATCTTTCTATCTCTAGCTATCTCTCACTCACTTTCTCTTTATTTCATTCTATCTCTCTAACTATTTCTCTCTTTCTCACTCACTGACTTACCTCCCCCTTCTTTCTCAATGTCTCTCTATAAATCTCTCTCTATTCTCTCTTACTCTCTCTCCTTCTGATCACTCTTTGATAAAGAAAGAGCTAAATAATAGAGATATATAGAGAGAGATAGTGACAAGGCTGAGAAGGATAGAGAGAGCTGGAGCTTGTTCTAAAGGAAGAATGGGAGGAGTGAGAGAGAGAATGGGAGGGAGAGAGTGAGAGATATGGAGAACTAAAGAGATGAGACAAAGAATTCGAGTAAGGGAAAGAGAGAGTTAGAGTGAGAGATAGATAGTTAAAAGAAAAGGGAGGGATATATATAACTTGTGGGAGGGAGGGAGAGAAGGGAATTGAGTGAGAGAATGAGAGAAAAAAAGTAAGAGAGGTAGAGGCATAGAAGAGAGAGTGGGAGAGAGATAAAGAGAGAGATATAGAGAGATCAAGTGAGAGAGATAGGATCGAAGAGGGAATGAGGGAACACTTATCTATTTTTTCCTATTCGCTATCCCTCTCTAGCACTCTCTATCTCTCTACCACTTTTCTTCTATTTTCTCTCTCAAGCTCTCTCTATCCCTCTCAAGCTTCATTTCAATCTCTCACCCTTATTTTCTTTCTATCTTTATCTACTCTCTCATGCTCCCATCTTCTCTCTTTTTATATCTCTCCCTCTTTATCACTCTTCCCTTATTTTTTCTCTCACTCTCTCTGGTGCTCTCTCCTTCTTTCTCTCATTCAATCTTCTCTTTTATTCTTTCTCTCTTACTCTTAATCAAGCTTCTCTCCCTCTTTCTCCTTGCCATAGGTTGAGAGGAAGAAAAAAAGATGGGGGAGAGAGATAGAAAGAGAAAGGATGAGGAGAGAGAGAGTGTGTGGCCATATAAAGAGGGAGAGAAAATCAATATCTTCTTCTCTCTCCAACCTCTTGCTTTCTCATTATCTCGCTTTACCCCTCCCAGCTCTATACAGATGGAGCAAGAGTGAGAGATGTAGAGAGAGTGAGAGCTAGGCAGAGAGCATAAGTGAGAATATGATAGTGAAAGAGACTGAGAGAGTGAAGGAAAAGAAAGATGAAGGCAGAAGATTGATATCTTTTGATTAGTTGGGTGAAGAGAAGAGAGACTGAAGAGAAATATGAAGAGAGTGAGAGAGAGAAAAGGAGAGTAAGTTAGAGGACAAAATAAAGCTCCCTCCCTCTCTTACTCTCATTCTCTCACTCTCTGAGAATCTCTTGTTATCTCTCATTCTCTACTGCACTCTAGCTCTCTCTCTTAATCTCACTTTCTTGTAGTTTCTTTCTCTTGCTCACTTACTCTCACTCTATCTCTCTTCCATTCTCACCCTAACTCTCTCTCTTCCTCACTCAACTCTCTCCCTCCCACACATTTTCCACACTTATTGACTCTTCTTTCTCTTTCACTCTCTCACTTTTCTCTCTATCATTTTCTTTTCTCTGTCTCCCTCTTCTCTCCCTCCCCCACATCCTTTTTGTCTTGCTTT
>NW_018218883.1:4749-4997 GCF_001263595.1 Phalaenopsis equestris
AGGAGCGAGTGAGGGAGTGTGTAGAGTGAGAGAGAGCGAGAGATAAAGAGTTAAGTGAGTGAGAAAGAGAGATATAGAGATAGATAGTGAGGGAGAGAGAGAATAGATAGTGGGAGAGATAGCTTGATAGTTTGAGAGAGAGACAGAGAGAATGACTGAGAGAAGCAAGATAGCAGAGGAAAAGAGTGAAATAAATATTTTCTCTATCTCCCCCTCTCTTGCTATATCCCATACTCTTTTCACTCTCC
>NW_018218884.1:0-942 GCF_001263595.1 Phalaenopsis equestris
TTGTTGAAGATTCGTTGCGCTTCCGCACTAATGAGCTTTCTCCTGTTGAACACCCGCATTCTGGGATTTTTAGGGGAAATGGATGCCATAGGAATGAATTTGGGGGAGTTTCGCTTCATTTTTGGGGAAAATATGAACTTAGGAATTGAATTTGGGAGTTTAAAACGGGTAACTCCCTCAAAAAATCGCCAAAAATCGTCCATTCAAACTTCAGAAACCGCCATTATGCCGGTCTCGCCGTCAGTGGCGTCGAGGGCACCGTCGGTGGTGTCGAGGGCGTCGTCGGTGGTGTCGAGGGCGCCGTTGGTGAGCCTTTAATATTTATTTGCCTGGACTCTCAGGAAAAACCCGCCGTCCGTGGCGTCAATGGCGTCGTCGGCACCCAAGGCAAAAATTGCACAGTTTCACTCTGGTCTGAATGCGTTCCAATTTTTCTCTATGGATCCAATTTTTATGATGATTCAAGGGTAAATAAGAGTAGTAGAGTTTTATACTACCACAAACTAACGATAATTTTAAATACAAACTATTATAATCGCAACAAAAGTAAAGATAAATATGGGTTGCCTCCCAATAAGTGCTTGGTTTAACGTCGTCAGCCCGACCTATTCAGGTGTCATTTAGGTTGACTGATAGGTTGAATGATCATTAAAAACCTCTTTAAATTTTAGTCTTTTACCCTCAAAATATGGTTTAATGTGTGTCCATTTACTTTAAATCTATTCTTATTCTTTTCATCTTCAATTTCAATAGCTCCGTAAGTATAAAATCGAGTTATAGTAAAGGGTCCTAACCAACGAGACTTCAATTTCCCGGGGAATAACTTCAGCCTTATATTGTAAAGCAAATCTTATTTTCCTGGTTCAAAGTTCTTTTGGTTAATCTTTCGAAGTTGCCATAACTTTAATTTCTCCTTGTAAATTTTGTCATTATCATAAGATT
>NW_018218885.1:0-2700 GCF_001263595.1 Phalaenopsis equestris
TACTTACGGAGCTGTTGAATTTGAAGATCAAAAGACTGGGAATACATTTAAAATAAATGGACACAGATTAAAGCCGTATTTTGAGGGTAAAAGGCAAAATTTTAAAGAGGTTTTAATGGTTAGTCAACCTGAATAATACCTGAATAGGTCAGGCTGATGACGTTAAACCAAGCACTTTATGGGAGGCAACCCAAAGTTATCTTTTTTTATTGTGATTATAGAGTTTTTCTTTGAAATTATCGTTAGTTTGTGGTAGTATTGAACTCTTCTACTCATATTTACCCTTGAATCATCAGAAAAAATAGATCCATAGAGAAAATTGGAACGCATTCGGACCAGAGCGAAACTGTGAAATTTTTGCCTTGGGCATCGACGGCGGGCTTGACGCCTCAACGGCGGGCTTGACGCCGCCGACGATGGGTTTTTCTCGAGATTCCAGACAATTGATTATAAAGGCTCACCGACTGCGCCATCATCGCCACCGATGGCGAGAATGGCGGGATGACGGTTTTTAGAGTTTGAAATGACGGTTTTTGGCTATTTTAGGCGGGAGTTACTCCATAGTTAAATTTGTATTACCCCAAAAATGAATTTAAACTCCACCAAATTCATCCTTATGGTTTTCAATTCCACTGAAAACCTTAGATTTTGAGTGTTCAACTGGAGAAAGTTCATTAGTTCCGAGGTGCAATGAATCTTTAACAATGTGCTGAAAAAGAGGAGATTAATCAAATAAAGAGGGTTCGTGAATCGAGGATTGAACAATCCTTTGACAGTAATTGAAGAGATGATTGTGCGACGATGATGGGAAGTGTTGTGCTACAGTTCAGCCGCCGTAGTCGTCCCTGTGGTGAAGGAGTTTTATGCTAATTTGCATTGAATCAACCATGGAGTCATCTATGTGCGAGGTAGATGGATAACTTTTAGTCCTGTACGGATCAATGAGTTATATATGATCAAGAACGTTCTTGTCTGCCATTATTCCAACTTCGTCCCGACAAGAAACCTGATGAATGAAATTTACCAATATTTAACGGACGAAACTGAAGACTGGGAAATGAGAGAAAATGGTATGTTAGTTTTTCTACGACACTTCTAAACCTCATTTCAAAACACTAGAACTTCTTCATTTCTGCAAAACTGTTACCGACTATGAGGATCGGTAAAGTTTCCAAGGAAAGTGCTATACTGAATTACTGCATCCAAATGGGACTGTCGATCGATATTGGATCTATAATTGTGAAGTATGTTTTGGGCCTGATCGTTCATGGATCAATTTATGGGCTTAGACATCCTTCCACAATTTTCTTACTTTGTAGTCAGTTCCAAGTATCTTATGAAAATTGGGAAAATGTACTTCTACCTTGGAAGCCTTTGGACCTAACTGAGAGATTCCCAGCCAATGAAGATGAAAATGATATGACTATTATGGTGGATCAATGTCATGAATGCAATTAATAATATCTATGATTTCTTTGATCATTTAGACTGGAGGATGAAAGAATATTTCTCTCACTCTGGACATTTAGAAGATAGTTTGATACGGCTGATGAGGAGGATGAAATTGATAGAAGAGGATTCCACTGAAGAACTTCCATTCTGACCCTTCTACAATCTCTTCGTTCATGTGCAATCAATGGGTGATCTCAGAGGAGAATCTAGTATTGAGTTTGATGAATAGTAGATCTATATTACTACCTGTCTGTCTATCTATGTAATTTGATTTGAACTTTGTATTTGCTTTGCTTTAGAATTATGCTTTTAGATCTCTGTATAGTTGAGACTTAGCATACGATGGTTTGTTTTCAGCGTTTTGAGTTATGTGGCTTGGATTGCAATGCTGAATTAATGTGTTGAGGTTGAGAAAATACCAGACTTAGATGTGTTATGTAACGTATATTGTACCTCTTAGAATTTATTTATAAAAGTGATGTTTTATGTTGTGAAAGTTTATTTGTGATAAGTACATCATTTAATCACTTAAAATTATGTCTATAATGATTAAATGAATGTCGTTAAGGCTTGAAATTGATCAAAATAGCAAAAATCCGGGAATTGAACAAAAATCAATAGATCCTGTCGACAGCGCCCTTGACGCGGCGGACGACGGATTTTTCCCGAGACTTAGGATTTAATTCCAATAGAGCGGTTGACGGCGCCACCGACCCTGCCGATGGCGAGATGTCAAAAAAACACTTTTAACCGTGTTTTTGACCAGTAAACCGCCACTATTCATCATCCCCTTCCTCTTAAAAAATGAAAATTTTGATCTAGGGCTTGAAGATATTGGATTTGGGGCGATTTCAAGGTGTTTAGACACCAAATTTTATCATCTCTCGGTAAGAGCTTCACTCCAACATAAAAATACTTGATTTTCACCTTAAATTTATTCCACATTGAGAAGATCCAAAAAAATTGAGAATGTGGAGAAAATATTTGGAAGAAATTCATGGAACTTAGTTTTGAACTCTTAGAGTCACTCTTGGAAGCCATTATTTGAGTATTTGAAGTGTATTTTGGATTTTTCTTATAATTTTGATTAGATTGAAATGGCTCAGCGGTAAAAGAGGCAACTTGAGTTTGACGAGTCTCGCTTCATCAATGCAAAGACTCTGTCTAGATTTACTTCAGTATTTCAAAAGAAGAAATGTATACAAAATCGTGGTTTTGAGAGTCTGGGAGGAGAAGTTGAACGAGTTA
>NW_018218886.1:0-1907 GCF_001263595.1 Phalaenopsis equestris
ATTTATCTTTCCTGTGAATTTCATTATTTTAGATAAGGAAGAGGATAAGGAAATACCAATCATTTTAGAGAGACCATTTTTAGCTACTGGAAAAGCTATGATAGATGTTCAAAAAGGAGAATTAACTATGAGATCAAGAAGTCACTTTTAACATTGCGAAATCTATGAAATACCCTACTGTTGAGAGGGATAATGAATGTTTTCGCATGGAAATTACTGAACATCTACTGAATGAACATTTTAAAGAACATTTTAAAAATAAAAATTATTTTGAAAAAGAAGAGCATTTCAAAGAATAATTTGAAGAAAAGGACGAAATTATTCTAGACAAATTACAAAATGAAGGATTAGATTATGTTCAGGAAAGATTTGAGATGTTGGATATTACAGAAAATGCTGATAAGAAAGGAGGAGCGACTGTTGAAATAAAGGAAAAAATGAATTAATACCTATCAGACAAGTCACTGGGTGGCACATATACATTGATTATAGAAAATTAAACACTGCCACCACGAAAGATCATTTTCCTCTACCATTTCTAGATCAAATAGTAGATAAACTTGCTGAGCACAAATATTTTTGCTTTTTAGATGGATATACCGGTTACCACCAAATTCCTATAGCTCCTGAGGATCAAGAATTGACAAAATTTACTAGTCCTTTTGGAACTTTTGCTTTTAGAAGAATGCCTTTCGGATTATGTAATGCACCTGCAACATTCCAGAGATGTATGATGTCCATATTTAGTAAGTTAATTGACGATGGATTGGAGCTATTTATGGATGATTTACCTGTATTTGGAACAGCATTTGACGCATGCTTAGAATATCTTGAAAAAGTTTTAGAGTTATGCGAAAGAACTAATTTAGTTCTAAATTGGGAGAAATGTCAATTTATGGTTGCACGAGGAATTGTGTTAGGGCATAAAATTTTGGAAGATGGTACGGAAACAGGCTCTGCAAAAATCCAAGTTATATCAAAACTAACACCTCTTACTAATTTAAGAGAAGTTAGAAGTTTTCTAGGACATGTTAGTTTTATAGGCGTTTTATTAAAGATTTCTCAAAAGTTACTAAACCTCTATGCCAACTTTTAGAAAAGGATAAGAAATTTGAATACTGAAAGCTGTTTAAATGCCTTTAAGTTATTAAAAAAAAATTTAATCATAGCCCCTATTATAGTTTCACCTAACTAGGAGAAATCCTTTGAACTGATGTGTGATGTAAGTGATTATGCTATTGGAGCTGTTCATGGATAAAGATATGAAAAGATTTTTATAGTGATATACAACGCTACTAAAACTCTTAATGATGCTCAAATTAACTATACTGTTACTGAAAAAGAGCAACTAGCCATCGTATATGCTTTAGAAAAGTTTCAATCTTATTTAATTGGAGCTAAATGTGTTGTGCACACTGATCACAGCTATTAAATATCTGATGCAAAAGAAGGATGTCAAACCAAGGTTGATTAGATGGATATGTTTTATACAAGAATTTGATCTTGTAGTTATTGATAGAAAGGGAACTGATAATCAAATTGCTGATCATTTGTCAAGATTAGAAAACCATGAATTATGTGATGCAGACAAATAAATTACAGACAGTTTCCCTGACGAACAACTTTATAATGTTCGTGAGTGGAAAATACCATGGTATGCTGATATTGTTAATTATATTGTAAGTGATATTTTGCCACGTATGCTGACATTACAACAACAAAGGAAATTTATTCATGATGCTAAAACATATTTTTGGGATGAGCCTTATTTATATAAACAATATAAGGATCTAATTACGAGGAGATGTGTACCTTATGAAGAAACTGAACTGATCATTCTAACATGTTATGATTCCAAATTTGGAGGACATATTGGGAGCGATAAAACTGCTTATAAAATTTTACAA
>NW_018218887.1:0-504 GCF_001263595.1 Phalaenopsis equestris
GTTCTTGTGTGATAGGAGTTTGAAGAGTTCGTTGGTTGCTGTTTCTCGAAGCTTTTAAGAGGTTGTAGGTGTTTTCTTGAATCTGTCTTACAGTTTTACTTTGAGTTTGCATTAAGAGGTATTTCTCTTCTTTCCTCTAATCTACACCATTTCAGATGACACCTAAAAGTATTTATTTCCTCTTCTAAAGCATGTGAAAATAAGATTTATGTCTGTTTTAAGATATAGTCATGGATACTTGATATAATCAATAAAAATGAAGTATAATATGGTTGTCTTCTCTTTTTTCTGCTCGAAATACTTGGAGAAGTCATAGTTATGAGCTTTGAAATGATATTTGCTCATCTAGAATTCATGCTGGAAATGAAATATTGATGTTTTTTTATTATTATTCCTGTTCTAGTAGATGCTGGAATTAGTTTCAATATTAGATAATATGTTGGTATTAGGGATCTGTTTATGCTTATTCGTTCTCTGTTCTCTGTTACTATTTGAAACATATGT
>NW_018218888.1:0-530 GCF_001263595.1 Phalaenopsis equestris
AAACCCTGCCGGAAACCAGGATAGAGCCTAATACATCTCCACATTCCACTAAACTTCAATTAATTGTGCCCACACCTTCAGAAGAGTGAAAGAAGCCAAAGCCCCATCAAATCCCCCTTCCACAGAGCCTCTACCATAGCTCTCAACCAAAACCCAGCTCTAGACCAACACGCAAATCAGGCCGTGATCGAATTCATATATAGGCCTTACACCAAGACCAGGGACTCAATCCCTAGCCTCCTTGGACCCCAACAAAAGTGCCAAGTACCTCTGATCGAAGCCTCCCTTCTCAAAGCAAAAGTATAAAACTTATCCTTCTCCCGAGCTTATTTTGATTCTCCATTTACTTGAGCTTGATTTCATGGCATCTTAACCGTATGGATATGTTCGTCTCACTTAGACGAGTCCATATGAACAAACCCAAAGTGATTTGGTTGAGTCTAGGCCAAGATCTTAAGGTTTTAGTTTGGACAGGCACGGGATCATTCTATCGGGGACGATGACGGGGAGCCGGTCGGTCAAACGGGTAT
>NW_018218888.1:3333-22307 GCF_001263595.1 Phalaenopsis equestris
ATAGTGGTGCCGGAGCGAGGGAACTGTAGGATCTTAACCGGTATCACTCTAATCAACTTTAATATGCCCTCTATAAAATTTAAAGAACTTCAACCATAAGGCCACCTGATTTAATATTATAACTTGACACACTAGATAACTCGAACTCATTGTAGCAAGAGATTGGAGCTAGCTTGGTGGGCAGCACGACCATCTTCAACAGCAAAACCTGTCTTCCCCAGCTAAGCCAATCTTCCTTCGTTAGACCTAAACAACAAAGCCATAGGACTTCGAGGTTGCTTGCTTATGCAACGTAAACCCTCAACTTATCTTTAGGCCTTTCTATAGGCCTGCTATATAATATAAGCCCTAACTCGTCTTAGGATTCCAAGGTTGTCGTCTATCACGACCTAAATCCTCACATCTTTTAGGCTTTTTGTGTGATCATTTCACAGGAATGTAAGCCCTAACTAATAAAATTGGCAGAATGAAACACCTAAATATTTCTCCTCAAAACTGAAGTCAAACATTAGGATAGCTTGGGAAGTCACCTAGGTTCTCCTCTAGATCCATGACAACCCCTAGTTCTTCTTCCTTTGGATTCTATAATAAAATGTTCCAAATTTGAACCAATCCCCTTGCACACCTCTATGTCTGATTTCGTTGAAGTGTCCTACCCTTTCAAATTCCTTGAAGATAATATTTCTTGATTTTTATCGAAAGCTTTCTTAGGTGGCTTTGGTCATTTAAAACGTAATTAACTATAGGGGCTTGCCCTTATAGGAAGCATGTCCGAACCCAGCTTCATATAAACCCTATTTAATCCTTTATATTAAATAGGGGAACTTGTAGGCAAATACGAAGGTTTCGCAGACCAAACGGACGTTATACTTTTCTTAGTTTATTTGATCGAGCCTCATCCTCAAGTCTTGTGTTTATCCTTTGGGATAGATACAGGATTTGAGGTACAATGCTCTTTCATTTAGACTATGAAAAATATGGGGTCAGTTTGATTTCATACTTAAACGTCCTTCCGAAGTGGGCGACGGGATTTCGATTCCAGCGACCGACAACTTCTTACGGGCAACCCCATAAACCATCCCCAAAATAACGCCGATGTATGGATTCTCATTAAATCCCTTAAATCCTTCGAGAACAACTCAGCAAAGATAGCAATCTTCAAGAAGATGTCAAATATATGGATTCTCATGAGAAGGCCAAGAAGTCTAGGATGACCAGGGCATGTGAAAAGAAGTCCCAAACAGTGGTAATGGTCGATAAGGGAAAGCAACTGATGAAGATACATGCAGGAAACTCTCGTCAGTCGTCATCGCAGCATGCTCGGAAATAGACACAACAGTATGGCCAACCTAGCCGACAACTGCATCAGGGAGGATCATACAAAATAGAGAATAAGAAAATGTCCATTGCGAAATGTAGGAAAATGGTTTACTACTTTAAAGTTGAAGCCGTACCCAAAATGTTCAAAAGTTTGATGAAGAAGCCTGAGTTCAGATTGTCAGATTCAAAGAAACCTGAGGAGGTCGACAAGAAGGATCAACCAAATTTTTGTCCATATCACAGATTGCTTGGACACACTATAGAGGAATGTTTCATCATCAAGGATTGGCTCGAGAGGATCCTTAAAGAAGGAAATATAAGGATCCCAAAAGAATATCCAAAAGAACTTGAAAAAGTTTTTATAAATATGATTTTGGCTGAGCCAATCTTTCTGATTAACTTGTATACTGGAAAAGATTGATGGAGTACAGTCTGGATTAAATCATCCAAGAAGATACTAAACCAAATCTAGAATGCATCAAGGCAAGCCTCTGTTAAGAGTCTTCAGCCTGCAAAGCATGAGATGAAGATTTCATCAGAAGATCCATCACTGTCAAAGAAAAAGAAGAAGAATACCTCCACGAGGACAAATAGCACGGGGAGTAGGATAGGGACTGCCTCTGCTAGATTAGTTGTCTCAGATTCGGGGAAGAAAATCCTTGAACACTTGACCTTGTATGAATATCTTTTTTCCCCTCCCGGGTCGTATGAATATAATGATTATGTTCTTGGCTACGTTTTAACTGTTTCTGATGATAGTGTAATCAATTATGACAAATCTAACTTCAATATTGATTCCTAAAATGATCCTTAAATCATACTTAAGTCTGATGAACCTGTTAGAAAGACTGAAGAAGATGTCAAAAATGCCAATCACGACAGCGCTGGGAGTGAGAGACAAATCCTCAAGCGCCATGGCGCACCACTTACCGTCAACTTAGATCTTTTTGACAAAGAAGAAACACCAAAAGATTCGCCTATGACATCTCAAGAAGAAGAAATTGTAGAAATGAACTTAAGGAGTGGGAAAGTATTACCCCAGAGGTTAGTTCAAATGGATAAAGGAAAGCAAATAGTAACTCGAGAAGAGCTACCTCCACCTCCACTAGTGGAAGAAACACATAACCAAGTAAAGATCGTAGGATCATGCAAAGTGGGTTACAATGTGCTAGCTCATATTAAGAAGTTGTCGGCCAAATTAAGCATCTACGATGCTCTAATCCTATCAAAAGAGATGAGAGAATCTCTGGTTATAGCTTTGCTTGACCCAAAGACTTGCTTAGCTTAGTTGACCAGCACATCCTTGGATGAAATTTACCTGTTGAAAGAACAGCTAGGGGTAACCTTTACATATGAAGTCTTGCTGTCAGCACCACCGACCATAATCATTCACTCTATATCTCCGTCAACATCGGTAGATTTATGTTGTCCAGAGTTTTAATAGATCCTAGAGCATCAGTCAACTTGATGAGCCTATGGACATTTTCCTACTTGGACATTGAAGTTCAGAAGCTTATTGCAGATAAAATGACATTAAGGGATTCAAAAGGAGTCAACCAAAAGGGAGAGAGAACTCTTGGGTGACAACTGCTAAATTTTATATCATCGACGCTGAGACCTCTTTCAATGCTCTACTAGGTCGACCATGGATTCACCAACATTATATGATCCCGTCGTCTCTACACCAGTGCATTAAGTACTACAAGGAAGGATAAGAACTCTGCATCAAGGGAGATTTACAACCTTTTCCAGTTCATGAAGTTGGCATTCATGAAGATGCCTCCTACTACGTGTCTCCAAAGAAAATTTGTCTTCTCTTGCAAAATTGTGGCAAATAAAAGTTAAGATTAAGAGGAGTTACAAAGGCAAATCCGTTCATCTCCACTTCAAAAATCTTCCACCACTCTTTTACAATAAGCTGGTGGGAGCTCTTCTAGTTCGCGCACCCGAGGTCGAGGCTGTGGATGTGGACGAGCAAAAGCTAACTTAATTGTTGAACAGGCTAAGTCAGCCATCAACATTCATGATGAAGAAAGTTCTGAAATGATATAATGATAACAAAATAGAGGAAACCTCAGTACGATATATCCTTAGAAGACACGGAGAAAAGCAAATATGAGAATGTATGATCAGATAAACTATTATGTGAACACCATGACCTTTACTCCGATTCTCCCTTAAAAGGTCGAGATTTTTGAGGTCAAGGAGGTTCATAGCGCTGGTTCAAAGCCGATCTAATTATATCGTGCTTCTACTTCTACCATTCTTGAAAATCATGTAAATTTGGATGTTGATCCTAATGAATTAATGGAATTATCTTTTGGTTACTTTTAGCCTTATTTACAAAAGTTAATTCAATAAGAGCATTCGCCAAAACAAATTCCAAAAGATAAATTACAACTTTTTAAAAAATTTTAGGATGTTAAAAGTCAAACTCCCAATTCAAAAGAGGGTCTCGGATTTGGTACAATCGGACCAGTCAATGACTCAAAGTTTTGCATGATTGTTATTAATGAATCAGAAAAAAATTGTCTCGATGTGGAGGATGACTCTACTGATCAGCTGATAGAAGATGCTCTGCCAAAATTTGAGGAAGAAATCAAATCAACTATTGATGAATTGAAGGAAATTAACCTCGGGATGGAAGAACTGTCCGACCTACTTTTACAAGTTCTCTACTAATTGATGAAGAATTTTTAGAGCTGATCAAACTGTTAATAAAATTCAAAGATCGCTTCGCATGAAGTTATGATGAAATGACATGACTGTTAGCAGAAGTTGCAGTTCATAAACTCAAGGTGGACATGGATATGGCCCCAGTAAAACAATCTTCAGAAAGAATGCGGCTCAAAATAAAGCATCAAGTCATAACTGAGGTAAAAAAAATAATAGACGCTAACTTTATAATAGAAAAGCAATAGCCTACATGGTTAGCCAACATTGTGACAGTTAAGAAGAAAAATGGGATTTGAACAAAGCATGTCAAGAGGATGAATTTTAACTGCTAATACCAGAATTGATGGAGGATATCACTTCAACACATGAAATTTTCTCCTTCATGGACGGATCTTCAGGGTAGAACCAAATCAAGATGGTTCCAGATAATGCGGCACTTACAACATTCAGAACACTTATCAAAATTTTCTGCTACACAGTGATGTCATTTCGGTTGAAGAATATTGGAGCAACATAACAATGAGTTATGAAGAAGATTTTTGATGATCTCATTCATAACCAAGTGGAATGCTATATGGATGATTTGGTCATCAAAATTAAACAGAAAATAGACTATTTGTATGATTTGAGGATCGTGTTTGAACGATTATGATAGTATGATCTTAAGATGTATCCTTTAAAGTGCGCTTTCGACGTTACCTCCAGGAAATTTGTAGGATTCATTTTCTGTTATCGGGGAATCGAAATCGACCCGCATAAGATTAAAGCTATTTTGGAAATGCCCCCTCCCAAAACATTAAAATAACTACGTTCCTTCCAAGGGAAGTTAACATATCTCAGATGCTTTATTTCTAATCGCTCAGGCAGGTGTCAGCCCTTCACGGCATTAGTTAAGAAGGACACTAAATTCTTTTGGGAAGAGAAATGCCTGCGGGATTTTGAGGATGTTAAGAAATTTTTAATGGCACCGCGTATTTTGATAGCCCCTATCCCGGGAAAACCTTTAACACTTTATACCGGGGACTTAAATGACTCTCTTAGAGCCTTCTTAGCCTAAGTCAATGATGAAGGAAAAGAAAATGCACTCTACTACTTGAGTCGTCGTCTAATACTGACGGAAGTAAGGTATCGAAGTAAGGTATTGAACTATTGAGAAGCATTGTCTAGCTTTGATTTTCGCTGCCCAAAAGCTTAGGCATTACATGCTTTTTCATAAGATTACCTTTATTTGAAAAGTTAATCCATTGCAATATTTGATGACCTGGACTACTCTCTCTGGACGTCTAACAAGATGGTCAATGATTTTATTGCAATTTGATATAACTTTTGTTCCCCTCTATGCCATCAAGGGATAGATTTTAACAGATTTTCTTACTGCACACCCACTTCCAGCTGAGTCCCCTTTTAATGATTATTTACCAGATGAGCAACTATTACAAATAAAATCCTCTAGTGTGCAATGCTGAGAGACTTACTTTGATGGAGCATTGTCAGCCATAAAATACAAATGATCAGAAGCAGTTATACCAGGCAAAGCAGGGATTGATTTGTTCTTCATCATGCCAAATAAGAGTATGCTAAGGCTCTCATATCACTTGACAGAGCCATGTACCAACAACGAAGCATAATATGAAGCGCTAATCACTGCATTGGAATTAGCAATTAGCAATCTCGATGGATATAATAATCTCGATGGATATAATAGATATTGCCATTTACGGCAATTCTCAGCTCATCATCCAACAAGTCGCCAGACAAAATAAAATTTCGAAGCCAAGGTTAGTAGAATACCACTGGTATTCAATGAAGCTGGTGAAACAAATTTGTAGTGTAACTCTCTACGGGATTCCGTGGGGAGATAATGCCCACGCTGACGCTCTAGTAAAACATGATAAAGAGCTGGCATGCCTACCAGAGGATTTCAGTGATATTACAGTACTAGGAAGATAGGTTTTATCTCAGGTTGATGTGATAAAGAAGAAGAAACGATGATTGCAGTTGCTGATATCAATGAAGATTAGCGTAAACCATTAATAGAATATTTGCAGACTAGAAAGCTGCTTGAAGACAAGTTAGAAACACATCATATCACAAGAAGGGCTATGTCATGTGCTCTAGTAGGCAATGTCCTCTACAGATGGTCATTTGATTAGATGTGGCTATGTTGTCTAAGAAAATTTGAAGCACAGAGTATTTTCAAAGAAGTACATGCCAGATTGTGTGGAGCTCACCAAACAGGGCCAAAGATGAAAATGAAGATCAAGAGACTCAGATATTATTGGTCGGCAATGATGTTCGACTGCATGGAAACATCTAGAATATGTCACCATTGCCAAGTGCATGGGGTGGTCTTGCACCAACATTTGAATATGTTACACACAACCATTGCCTCGTTGCTGTTCGAATGTTGGGGCACGGACATAATAGGTCCAATAGACCCTTTATCCTCTAAAAGACACAGATTTATACTTGCCGCTATAGATTACTTTTCCAAATGGGTAGAGGAAATGCCATTATGAGAGGTTATAGCACAACACGTCCTTCAATTTTTCAAAAGCCAAGTTTTCTACCATTTTAGAGTTCCACGCTGAATAATTTCCGACAATGGGATAGCCTTCAAGAGCTAAAAAATCAATAATTTTGTCATTAGCACGAGATGGACTGGAGATACTCTACGATCTAATATCCAAGGCAAATCGCCTGACTGAAGCCTTCAGCATGACAATGGTACATATTTTAAAGAAAGGACTAGACAAAAACAAAAGAGATTGGCATAACAAACTGTTAGAGGCCTTGTGGGCCTATCACACAATGTTCAGGACTCCCACTCATTAAACATCCTACATGCTCGTGTACGGGTTTGAGGCCGTACTACCTCTAGAAGTCCAAATGCCATCTCTTAGAGTCGCTATTCCAATAACTTACAATAGAAAAAAGTGTAAGACTAAGACTCTAATGTTTGGAAAGTCTTGAAGGAAAATGAATAGAAGCACAACGACATCTGGAGTTTTACCAGGCGAGGATGGTACAAGCTCCTGAAAATTTGTTCCGTCGAATGATGTTCAAAGTTGGTGATCTCGTACTTGTTCTCAAAAGACCTATCTTGCATACCAAAAGATAGGTAGAAAATTTTAGCCAACTTGGGAAAGACCATTTATCGTAGAAAAGGTCTACACAATAGGAGCCTACCAGCTAGTGGATTTTCAAGGGGAGAGGCCCGTGTTGTCCATCAATGGATGATACTTAAAGACATACTATGTAAATTTACATTACTTGAACTGAAATTTTGAAATTTTGATTATTGTGGGGTTATTTATTTGTCCAAACGTCTGTGACCGGGTCTAAAAATTTTGTAATAAAATTAACCTCGATAAAATGAAAGTTTTTGAATTTACACACTTTGATTTTCTTCTTTCTACTTTTACATTTGATATTTTAATAAATTAAACAAAATATACATACATAAATAAATGATATTATTACCAAAATAAACTAAAATTTTGCCTAATAAACATTTTGTTTTGTTTTCATTCCTGCTGACGTTTTTTTGTCGTCTGCAAAGAAAATGTCAGGACAGAAGTTGATTTTTGTTTTCAAAGATGGTTGGAATATCACACTTAACGAGGAAGGGGCACCGCAGGGCATCATCATAAAATTTGACATGGACTTTGATCAAGTCGATGTAGACTATGAGGTTCCTCTGTTGGACGTGGTCAGCCATTGAGAAAAAGAAGGGTTGCCGTCATTGTTAAAAATCAGCACCAAGGAGGATTCCTCACTAAAGGGGAAGAAAATGATAGTGCAGAAAGATCCGATGGAGGGGACTAGTCACCTACCATCCATGATAACTGCACCGATTGGAGGCCTAGTTAGTGCTGGTGACAAAAGACTGCCAGATGCACCGTTACGAAGGACACAACACAGAAATGCCAATCGTCAAAAACATAATGCTTCCCTGCGTGATAAAAGAAGACACCATAAGGAAACAGAAAACTTACTTACCCTGATTCCTGAGGCAAAAACCTATGATCCATGCATGAGAGAGACTTCATCCAGCCTACATGCCACAGAGGATGAGTTAGAGTTCACTACAGTGCCAAAGATACTAAAGGTTCCATATGAGATTTATATGGGTTGCCTGAAAAGCAACACCAAGATTCCCACACGGATACTAGCTACAGGGGAATTTTTAGAATGCCCAAACTACAACATCCTCCACTTAGAGCGCTACAGTACTCTAGAGGAGTAAACGTCCATCGATGATGGATTTCAGATCAATGATCACTCAATGGGGGAATCATATATTCCACTGGATACAGAGATAGTACCAACATGGATTCCTACTAATATTGAAATGAGGGAGCATCCTCGACAGCCGACAATCGTCACCACTACAGAATACTACAAAATGATTAAAGTAAAGAAAAGGAAATTTGAATTTTATGAAGAAGTTCAAGCAAGATTCATCAATATACTAAAAGTCTTGGAGCTATACCCCAGGTCTTCTCTGAAAGCATTGGAAGACGCATTCTTGGCTGTATATTTGACCTCAGAGATAGGGGTCGTGCTGGTCTTCTGAAGGAAATGACCTATTCTGAACCACAAAAATGGATGCATGGAAAAGACAAAATCATCATACAATGTGGTTGTTATTATAATTTTACCAAAGATTGACAAAGAAATCCCACGGGGATTTTAAGACATGATGAGGTCGATCCGTTACCCCCTATGATAAAGTGGATGATCAAGAGGATAGTTTGATGGATCATACTTCCAGGCAATTGCATTCCCAACAACTGCATCATCAATATCTATGATGAAGGCGACTACATTCCCCTGCATATAGACCATCATGATTTTTTGAGACCTTTTTGCACGTCTCCTTCATGAGTAAGAGAAATATTCTATTCGGGATAGAAAGATTTTTCATTGGCCCCAACGAGTTCATAGGATCCGTAGATATTCTGTTACTTGTGGGTTCAGTATTGATTCTTAAAGGAAATGGAGCAGACCTTGCCAAACACTGCATTTCCAAACACTGCATTCCAAAAGTACAACACCACAGTGCATCTGTAATCTTTAAAAAAACGGATAATAGCAAAATGTTGTATGGATTTCAACTAGAACTGGAGTTAGAAGAGCTACAACCATACAAGTTAAGAGAGGGTTTTTCTTCTAAGTACATGCAAAGGGAACTCTTGTCCTCGAGCATGGCTTAGTAGGTCAGCTCGATCTGCAGCTCACTCCTCCGAGGATGGACAATCAAGGGATACCTTTTTGTACTACATTTTGACACAACATATATGATGATATATGTATCATATATGTTGAGCTTATGATATGTACCCAGCATGAGATATTTTAAGAAGTACTTTTGATGCGTTCATCATATTGTACCATTTTAATGCTTCGACCTATGTTCAATCTGTAACTCCTAGTTGAAACAGATTAATGAAATCTTTTTCAAATTCTGTCTATGTGTTACATTGCCCTTTTGTGTAATGGATAAAGAACCACAGAACCATATGTTGGTTCCAAATTACAACGAAGAACCCATGGACCATAATTCCCTCATGTGTCGCAAATTTCATGGTTACTCTAAGTCTTATGTATACACAATCTGGTAAATAAAAATAGTATAGTTCATCTAGATGTTGTTCACTAAGTTTACGACCTTACTTTGTGAAGACAAAGTCAGATAGAGGAAGTAATAGAGCTAGCATGGAGAAGTACAAACTTTACATACTTCAACGTAAAGCTCAGCTCTGGTTAAGAACTAAGTCGTAACAGACTCGTAAACCTTCTTCTACCATAAATCATATAGAAATCTAGTAATGACAAAGGAAATACCTCATAACATTAATCCAATCCACTCTTACACATCAAACATAAATCAAAGTACAACATCTCACTATTATCCAATCAACATAACAACAATCACACTAAATAGATAACAATGATAACCATTAGTTGCCTCCCACGAAGCGCTTGGTATAACATCAACGACCCGATCTATCCAATGTTTACTCTGGTTACCCAAGCATCAGAATTTCATTCATTTTGTCTGTATACCACAGAATATGTCTTTCAGTGATTTTGAAAAGCTTTTTCTTAGGAGATATTTTACTGATTTCATCATTCAATTCAGGTTCTTCTTATAATTGAGTCAAATCTAACGATACAAAGACTAGTGATGTAGATGAATTCCATAAATAGGTAGGCCTTAAAATTCTATGGGGGTGCATTCATCTTAAGTTCATGATATTTTTCAACAAATGGAATTAAAAGTTTACTATTTTTAGTAATGTCCATCATTTCACACCTCTCCAGAACATACAAACTGTCTTATTCAAACAATGTTTTCAACTCATCATGAAAGTCCATTTCGATCTCACTGTGAACTTACTCTCAAAACATTCTTGTAAATTGTCTTCACTTAGACACTCAATTTCATCCATCCAAAAACAATTATCTTTATTTGTCTCAGTTAGATATGTTATAGTCTTTAGCACATCAACAGTAACTTTTTGGTCATTAATAATCATATTCAACTCTCTTTTTTGCACATTTATCATAGCTTATCTAGTAACAAGAAAATGTCTCCCCAAAATAATTAGATTTTCTTTAGCTTCCTTCATAGCTAATACAATAAAGTCCATTGGAAAGATAAATTTTTCGACTTTAACAAGTACGTCTCCTATAACCCCTTTTGGATAAATGATAGATTGATTATCTAATTAAAGTGTTAAAATAGTAGGAAAACATCATCTAAAACTAACCTTCTAAATATAGGTAGAAACATTACATTAATGCTCACTCCTATATTACATAAAGCTTTTCCACATAATCTTTCTCCAATTTCACAAGGAATTGTTAAGCTATAAGGATCTTTATATTTCTGAGGAATCTTTTTCTGAAGTATAGCACTACACTGCTCAATTAGTGCAACTATCACGTAATCCCCAAATTTCCTTTTTTTATTCAATATCTCTTTTATAAACATTGCATAACTTAGCATCTTTTCTAAAGCTTCAGTGAAAGGAATATTTATCGTTAACTTTTAAGTACTTCCATGAACTTTGAATGTTATTTATCCAACTCATGTTGTCTACGTCTTTGAGGAAATGGAGGTGGTTGTCTTTCTAAATTGATTTTAGTTGGAGAAATTTATTTTTCTAGATCCTTAGAAACATGTTCTTCAGTTCTTTTAGTTTCCTTTGTTTCTCTCACAACATCTTTCTTTTTTCTGACCACATCCTCTATCTCTCTTCAACTTCTTAATTAGATAGCCTCTACTTGTTAATTATTATTCTCTTTTGGGTTGATCTCACTGTTGTTAGAATGTGGTTCTTGGGGGTCTATTGCTAAGTGAGTTAGCAATTTTTCCCAGTTGATTCTCTATGTTTCTAATTGCAACATTTTAACCTTGCAACTGGTTTTCTATTTGTAATACCACTTCTTCTATAGACAACTTCTTTTTGTCATATTGTTGATCATTGTTAGAGTCTTGTTGACATGAAGGTCTATAGTTTAAGTTGCCATGATTATTCCAACTTCCATTAGGGTTTGCATGATTATTTCCCCCATCATATGCCCTTATGAACTTTTCTCACTTTCTAGAGTAAAATGAGGCTAGTTCATTCCAAATTAGTCCAACTTCTTTGATATTGCAATAATCTAAGATGCAAGAATTACAATCGCAGCTTAACATGAACACTGGTAAAATTTTTAGGATTTGCCCTTATAGAGGGCCATTGATATTCATTTACAGGCATTTTTTCAAATATGATTCGTCAAATGGTTTTGACAATAATGATCCGCCAACAACAACATCAATTTTAGACCTAATTGATCTTACTAACTCATTGTAAAACATTTGAATGATTAACCAATCGAGCAGAGCTTGGTGTGGAAACTTTCTTAGAAGTTCCTTAAATCTTTCCCAAGTTTTGTATATTGATTCCCCTTTGTAATAACAAAATGAGAATATATCATTTCTAAGTTTAGTTGTTCTTTAAGGTGAATCGAGCAGAGCTTGGTGTGGAAACTTTCTTAGAAGTTCCTTAAATCTTTCCCAAGTTTTGTATATTGATTCCCCTTTGTAATAACAAAATGAGAATATATCATTTCTAAGTTTAGTTGTTCTTGAAGGTGGAAAATACTTAGTTAGGAATTTCTAAGTTAACTCATCCCAATTTTTAATAGAGCCAGATGTTAATGAGTATAGCCACATTTTAGCCTTCTCCCTTGGTGAGAAAGGAAAAAACCTTAGTCTAACAATATATTCTGAGATGTTGTTATAAAGAAATGTAACATAAATTTCTAGAAAACTTGATAAATGTAAGTAGGGATCTTCCAAAAGATTTCCCTCAAACTGGTTGTTCTGCACCAATTGGATAATCACTGGATTTAGTTCAAATGAATCAGCTTCTATGACAGGGGTTTGTATACTTGAGTGAATTTCATTTGTCGTAGGATATACATAATCCCTCAATAATTTATGAAGATTTTTCAAGTTATTATTTTGAATGTTTTCTATTTTCATTTCTAGTTTTTCAAGTCCTTTCTATTTTTTGATTTTTTTCCTTTCTTCTATGTCAGGATCATAAAGCATTAGTGATGTAGATCCTTTATTTTGCATACGTAACACAACAAATAATACATTAACAATAAACAAGTAAAAAAAATTTATAGTCAACACAAGAAAATATTTTCACAAACACCTTATTTTTCACACAAATAGATTTTTTACAACACTTTTTCAAACAAAAATAATTTTCACCCAAAAATAGTTTTTACAACACTAAAGTTTTCCAAGTCTAAACCTAATCACTTCAACTAAAAGTCTCCTAAAATTTATGATCAATCATTGTGATACCCAACAATGACACCAAAAACTTGATCTCAATATTTTGTATATGTAAGGATTTATGAAGTTGACTCCACTACTTGAAGATTTTAATCCCGACAATGATGCCGAAAACTTAATCCCAATAAAAGTAATATTTCATTTATATCTTTAAATATTAGGGACTCTACTCTTGTATACGTATCATTATCAAGTAGTATAAGGCTTTCTGATTAAGCCCCGAATATTAATCCGACGGATCGAGGTTAATCATGGCGGCTTTCAAGTGAAGTTCTAGTTTAGAATAACACGCCTTAGCTTGGATGACCGATAAAGGTTCGGTTATGATTATATCCTAATATTATTATTATTATACTACTTCTACTCCTAAAATAAAATACTTAGTAAAAGTCAGAAAGTGGGTTTTAATATATTAAAAGTACCCTTCCTCGTTTAACTAAACTAGTGACGTTTGTAAAAGAAAAACAAGCAGTGAGAGAGATTGCAACAAATAGGAGCAATTATATTGTTTACCCTCAGTCAAGTAATATAAAGAACATTGGCTAATTCATAGTTTAATAATCCTAAAAACTAGTTAAGCATGGGAGATACTAGGTCCTCTCTAGAGTCCCCACGTCCCCTCATTTGAAGGCTAACATCTAGTATTAAGACAAAAAACTAAGAACCAAATTGGGGGCTTTAGCCTGCCACTTTAAAGCCCTCTAATTCTACACACATAAAAGATTATTTTCTTATTTTTTTGCACTCAACCTTATGGACTACATTCACATCCATACAATTTCATGTTATTCTACCACAGTTGATTGAGACAACAACATCACAGATCTTACATGTTACCACAATGGATTTTAACATGCAAGTTGATCAAGTTTAATGTAAATGAAGAAAAAATTTTAAACATCACCATATATTCTCACACTACTTAATTATATATCCTAGACATGCATACTAATTCACTATAAGAGGGAAGATTAAAGAAAACTACTCACTACACATGGAGAAACAACAAGAACTTTTCATTGAACAAGACTTTCAAACCATACCCAAAAGTTACTAAATTCAAATCAAAATATAATGAAAATCTTCATCTTTGATGGAAATCAAACTCTCCTTGTATCATAAAAGCAACATTCTTATAATCCTATCCAATAACAAAGTGAAAAGAAAAGAAAAAATCTCTCACTCTCTGTCTCTTTCTCTCTCACCTTAACGCCCCACTCGAGGCTCTGGCCCAAGCCTTCTTCTTCTTCTCCAAACCTTATTCTCCTCTTTGAATTAGTGCAAGAGTGTTTTAGGAACATTTCCATGCCTTATTTATAATTTCCCAAGAGGTACTTAAGTTTCTCTTCAAAAGTGTCCATATTTAATGAGTCTTCCAAATGGTGTCTCAAGTGCCTCTTCAAAATTCTTCAAAAACCTCCTTTTCTCAACCCAAAGTTATTTTCTAAATTCCCTTTTATCATTTCCATTGAACTTCCTAAGATACACACGTAGCACCACTTCAAAATTTGTCCAAATTTGATGTATATTCTAAAAGATATGTTGAAAACTGTCTTTGACGGTTAAGCACTAATTTAGGGTGCTTACGTGCCCTCCTCTCTGCCTAATGACGCCTAAGAACCATGTTTTAGTGCTTAAGCATTGAGTACAGGAATTTAAGTTCCCAATTTTGGCTCTCATGGATTTGGTGGGCCTATGTTCGACCTGACTTGCTTCGGTTTGCTCTGTTTTGGTCCATTTTTATTCCTTTTGTTCCAATCACTCCAAATTCTTCAATTGGATGTACCTACAACCAAAAACACAAGATAAAATACCTTTCAAGTGCGATATCATTATAAAATATAGTATTAAAAAATTTTCAATTTTAGGCACATGAGGAATCTAAATCTCCACACAACAAGTTTAACACCATAGTTTACAGTACACATGATTTAAAAATAAAGTTCAACTAACTAAAAAAGACATAAAAACAAACTTCAGTAAACATAAATTATAACAACCTACTCATCCTCATCATCTTCTTCTTCATCCTCTTCTTCAAAACCATCTTCAGACTTCTAAGGCGTAAAGCGAGGGCAAGTAGGGAATTCTACATTATGATCACCACTCAAATATTTTGTTATAGCCTTATTATAAGAATTTTCAAAATCAAATTTCCTATGCATATACTCATCATTATGATAGTTGTGAGCTTCCATAGTTCTTATTTGACTTTGAAGTGTCAGAATATCTTCTTGCAGAATAAGCAGTTGCTCTATTACATTCTCAAGAGAAGTAGTACTAGATATAGAAGGTCTAGGAGCAAAAGTAGTAGGTATATCCCTAGCTCAATGTCTGGCATGTAACTCATAAATATGAACACTAAGCTTACTGATATGTTTAAAAGGTTGTAGCAATTCCTTGGATCTATCATAACCTACTCCTGATTAGTCTTATAAAGTACAAATTAAGGCAAGGTATCCTAAACCTCCAGTAATCCCACCTCTAGAAGAATTATTAGCATTCCAATAAATGAAAGAGCCAATATTTCTACTCTTCATTTGTTGAATAAAAAAATTCAATGTGGATCTCTCCTTTGTAACTTTACTAAGATGATTTGTTGGAAGGAGTCGAATAGAAATAAAATAGTTCCAAGTTTTGGATTGAGCATTTAACAAAGAAGTAGAGAAGTTTACATTATTATTATTCTTTATTTTTGAAACACCTCTTCCATGGGTTAGAAAGGTAATAACTTCATCCAATGTCGAATCAAATGTATCGAATGTTGAATATTCACAACGAAATTTATTCCTCAACTAATTTAGTGCATTGCTTCTTTTAGTGGAATTCATCAGTCTTACCATGCACAAATACTTGATCATCCGAAGCTTCTCAGAGGTTTGCATAAAATTCCCAAATGATTGGGATAATTGCTACTGCCATTAAAAGGCGAAAATTTTCTCAATTACATATTTCAATCAATTCTTCTATAGAACCTCCAAGATTATAGTATGCTCACTTCTAAATCAATTTCCTTGACATGAGTTGTGTGTTATAGTGATACCAGTTTTTGATGTTCACAATTATTTTTGAGTCACAGGCCACTTTTGCCTTATTCTTCTTCATCTTAGAAGCCATAAGAGTTTTTAAAAATTCAAAATATTTCCTCATAAATTTTCAAAAATGATAAAGTAAACTCATAAAATTGAAATCATTCCTAAGATACATCACACCATGAATTTTTGCCTATATTTCTCCTAAAGTTTCATTTTTTGATTTTCACATAACGTAGGAGAAATCCATGGTGAAAATGAAAAATTTCTTGTTTAAAGTGAAGCTTTTACAAAGAGAAGATCAAATACATGATTTTAAAGCCTCAAAATCGCCTTAAATCCAAGTATTATGAAACCTTAAGTAGCTTTTTGGCTATAGACGCAATGTAGGAGACAAACTAGAGCACAAAAATGGAGTCACTGTTAATTTTTTATACTTTTAAAGATTCTGTCGATCAGACGCATAGGAGCCGATTTTGGTGCCTAGGCGCGTACGATCAAAATTTTCATTTTCATTTTTTTTTTGTAAAAGCATTCTACACCAAAGCACTCCAACCTCTAATTAGTTTAAAGTCACTTTAAAAAATTTTTTAATTAAGTAATTTACTAACATTAAATTTTCACAAGAAAAAAAATAACTTCACATTTATATATAAACCCAAATAGTTACAAATGAGTATTTTGCAACCATGACATAAAACTCAGCATCGTAATCACACCAACAACATCCTATCACTGAAAACTAAACATCAAATAGAAAACATAACAAGTTTGATATCAAAAGCTAAGGAAATCCAACATAACTAAACACATATAAGCTCTTATAAACTAGAATTCTAAATTTTAGTTGCTACACATGTTCATCTTCAATATTATCATCTTCTATAATATCTCCCATGGATTGGTGATGCACAGACAGGTTATAGAAAGGACCGTGAGGAAATTCGTCAGACAATTCTTCTTCGATCGAAACATTTTTATTATATATTTGAACTGTAGTGTTGATATCCATCTTAAGAAAATAATATTTAATTTAATATATATATATATATTATTTTGAAAATTAATATTTTAATTTTGAAAATATGAGACCAAACTGATCTCGTATAGAAAATAGTTTAAATAATCAAGCACAACACTACAAATTTTGGTTCAATACAAGAACCCAAGAGCTCCCCTAAAAACCAGGAAACACCCCCCAAATGGAGGAAAATACAATGACTTAACAAAGGAAGAAAAGAAATGTAAAATTGCATCTACACCAAAGGTAGTCATGTGTCCAAATATGCAATTTTGAAGTAGGGAACTTCCAGGATATCTCCTTGTAGTAGATAATGGAGAGCTGGTGGGGGGTTGACAGCAACCTCAGTATTTTTAGAATGTGACCCAAGCTGGGCCAACCAGTTTGCAGGCTGATTTCCTTCCCTATAGATGAAAGTAAAATGGATTTGTAAATTACTAATGAGATCTCTGATTTTATTTATCAAGTATGAGTGATGTCAGGGAGATCCCTCCTCATGATTTAGAAGGTGAATAATTACAGTAGAATCCACTTCCAGCCAAAGCTTATTCCAATTAGCCTTAGTGGCAAGGTTAATTGCCCAATACACAGCAATAAGTTCAGTCTCAGTGGCATTAGAGGCCATTACTGGGGTGTAGAAGTACAAAAGACACTTACCCAAATGATTTCCGTAAATTCCTCCCACTCCATTCTAGCTCCATTTTTGGTAAAGCTTCCATCAGTATTGATCTTCACTATGGGATGTTTTGGAGTTTCCCAGTAGACTCTGATAACTTGAATAGGATCTGGATTGATAGGAGGGTAGGAATTGGAGATGTTAGGGAATCTTTTCCAATTGATCATCTTATGAAGGTAAGATAAGCATTTTCTTGTAGTTTTCCCAACAATTGGATTGACATCTTCAAACTTTACCTTGTCTCTTTCCATCCAGATGAACCAAGCAGTAATAAAAGGAATAGTAGCATATTTTCTCTTGTGCCAGAACAACTAGCTCTTGACAAGCCTATCGCAAGTGAAATCTTCCTCATCAATGATCAACTGATTCAATATTTGTTTCCATACCAGTTAAGCAAAGTTACATTCAAAGAATATGTGACTCAAAGTTTCCTCCTCCCTCTTACATAACCAGCATTTAGAGGGACCCTCAATCCCTTCAGCTTGAGAATGTCATCTCCAACAGATAAAAGAGATATAAGGGGATAGGAATTTGTTCCAAATAGTGTCTCCCTAAGGTATTTGCTCCAAATTGAAACTTTTGGAGTAGATGGCTTTAGTAAGGCTTTGATGGGAAGTTGTCTGCCACAAGACTTTATCAGTTCTTCTTCTATTGAACTTTATACTAGCCACTTTGATAATAGAGTGAGGTTGCAGAAGATTAGATAGCTTAACTAGGGACAACTACTCATCACCATCCCAACAATCACCCACTTTCAAATCACTATTGTAGACATTCGAAATAGAGGATAGCTAATATTTGGGACACCAATTGTCAAGCCAAAACTTTATTTCACCTTTGCCTAATTCCTAACTGTAAGTGTTTTCAGCAATATGTCTGATTTTCAGCATTTTCACCAAAATTTTAGAATCTTCAGTTTTCCTTAGGACCAGTGTGGGGTGCTGATCTTTGCAATACTTAACCCACATGAATTTTGCCCACAATTAATCCAAAGTTTACAAAATTTAATTTGGAGGAGTTGATCAAAGTCCTTAAAGCCAATACCCCCAGCAATTTGAGGTTTGGCAGCTTTTTTACAAGAAGCCCAATGCATTTGCTATCTTTGGCTTGACCACAGAAATTTATTAAAAGGTCTTTCCAGTTGGGTTTGTGTGCTTTTCTTGATAGTAGTCATTTGCAGTATGTAAGAAGGGAAGGTATTGAGAATGCTCTTCAACAAAGTAATTCTTCCCCCATTAGATAAGAAAGTCTGTTTCCACCCATTGAGAAGAATTGAAATTTTGTTCAGAACCTCTTCAAATTGAATATGTCTGGTTCTGCCAGTGATAAGAAGCACCCCTAGGTACTAAATTGGGAGTTGAAAAATTGTAAAACTAGTGT
>NW_018218888.1:25593-45042 GCF_001263595.1 Phalaenopsis equestris
CTATTTTCTCTTGAATTTATTTAGTTTAAATGAGTTACTAAGCTCAATTAACTTGGGAGATCATGTTAACAAATTTGACATCACTCATTATCCTCTCCTTTTATTAAAGGTCCTCAAGGTAGGAGATTCATTCTAAAATCCCACATTGTGTCCCTCGTTTTAGCACACATTAGCATCATCTTCATTGTCTTAAACACCTAGACCTCAGACTTACACAAGCTTGATGATCCATATGTGACAAACACAAATATCTCTAGTTGCTCTCATGGATTTAAATACCTTAGAAAAGACTCAAATCCTTGAGCATTGGATCAATTAATGTATGATAAGTAGTATAGGGCATTTTTATTGATTTATGAGAACTATTGGGTCCCGAGACATATCTTGGTTGGTCCCGAAAAGTTTTAATTGATGATTTTCTGGAATAGAGTCTAGTAAGTTCCACTATCCTTCAAAATATCCAAAAGATCATAAATGTTTTTTGTGGCATAACCCTAAACAATCTTTTGAAATCCTTTGAAATGCTTCGAGTTCAATTGAACATATTATATTGTTCAATTAATCATCTGAAGTTAAATTTAATTTCAGAAGATTAAAATTTCCTATGCTTAGTGAATATTAATATTTCAACAATCTCAAGAATGGGGTACTCAGACTTTCACTTGATGTTTTAATTAAGTGTTATATAAGTAGATGCCCCTTAGGGTAAGCTACGGTAATTAAGGATCATGTACCCACAATTAATGTTGGGTATGTAGTGCTTAAAAGTATTCATAAATGGATAATGTTTCAATTTTATAAACCTCATTAAACAAGTTTAAATATCAAGCCTAGCTCACTACTAAGCCCTTAAATCCAATCTCGGGGTAGGTTTTCAGTAACCAAAATGTTGAATTAAGTGAGATTCGATTCTCAATAAAGCTCATGGTTATCATATAATCAGCAATTAGGGACTTAAAAAAGGTAAGTTATTATCTTCCTAGCTTATGTTCACTACCTTACTATCATCCAATCAAATTAACCTCCGAGTCATAACAATTTATAAAATTATAATTTTACACTTATCAAAAAAAGGTGACTTGTTGGTTTCTACCTCTTAACCCATCATGTTCTAAACATCCAAAGAAGTCTATTATGATCAAATTTGCTCATTTACCCTTTGATTAACCTAAAATTTAATTTGGGTACAAAAATCCCAAAATTACCGTTTTTCCCCTAGGGCTCTCTACTTCATAACTCAATAAATTGAACTCAAATGACTTTGAAATTTTATGATACCCCACTCATGGGTCAATACAAATATCAGAGGAGAAAATAAGATTTTTCAAATTTTTATTTAGTTTATATAATTAGTTCGTCTCAAAAATAGGATATCGAATTTTAATTTATTTAACTAATCAAAGTAAAGTTTTTATTTATAGGAAAATTATTGGAGGTTCACCTAGGTTAGAGGATTAATTAGAAAAAATGTCAGGACTTTTCAAGATTATATTTTAATTATTATAATATTTTTTTTATTTTAGTGATTAACAAAGTATAAAATATAAATTTATTTTAAAAAATACTTTTTGATATTTTTATTAATTACCTCTAAGTCCTAAAAACTAAAAGAGACAAACTTTTTATTTTCACAATTTTTATTATATTTATTATAATTATTTTTATGAAGAATTAAGGAAAATACATCTTTAGCCTTTAAAAATACATAACTAAATTAGAAAAATTAGAGAAAATATTTTAAAGGATCCTAAGTGATTAAGGAACAAATAGGAACACCTTCAAGCATTTTCATATTTTTACAATTTTTAATTAATTTAAATTATTTTTTTAATAATTTTTAATTTAATAAGTAGCTCAAAATGAAATATGTATTTTAAATAAATTTAACTTCTCATAGGTGTTCCTGATCACAAGGGACTCAAAAAACTACTTTTCATATTTTTTTTAAATATTTTTAGTCATTATAATTATTTTAATGCAAAAATACCATTTCACTTGAAAAGTAGACTTTGGTGATCAAAATTAATTCAAAGGGGTTTCAAAATTTTATAGTGGGTTACAATCAACATTATATATAGTGTGAAATCAATTTTTGTATTTTTTAGAATATATTATATTTATTTTAATTTTTGTGGATTATTTATGATTTAATTAACCAAAGCAATGTACATAAATAATTAAACTTAGTTAATATTTTTCCTAGAGTCATCTGACAAAGAGTCTCATATTTTTTTGACCTATATTTTAATTTATATAATTAATTTAAGCCAAAATGGGCCACTAGACTTGAAAATTAGGGTTTCAGAGCTAGAGGTGTCCTCTGACCTTAGAAAAATCATAGGACATCCTCACGGTCCAAAGAGTATTTAATTACTTAAAAATCAGAGACTTGTCATTTAATCTTTACTTTTATTCCACATTATTCCCCTCTATTTCACCGAGTAAGGGGAATTTTTATTTTATTTTTATGATTTTCATACACAAAGTTATGAATTTTGAAGGTTTTGAATTTAATTAAACAAAAAGATACCATATTTTTCTACTTATCTACGCCGGCTCCACACAAACACGCGATGACTCTGAAAGACCATGTGACACTCTCCCATTGGACGTCACCTTCTTGTCAGCGCTGACTCTGCTCATGCTTTACGTTTAATCCGTTCGTTCGACTCCTCCTCCACCGTTGGATCAATACACACATGAATGGGAAACATTAGTTCATTATCCCCATCAGTTCAAAACTGAGAACAATCCACACTAAAATGCTAAGGTCTCTCTTAATACTCAACCAAATCATATAGGGTTTGTTCTTACAGCTTCCTTTAATCGAGATGAACATATCCATATAGCTAGATACCCATGAAATAAATATTCTCTTCACAATTAATGAAAGAGAGAACATTTATAGAGAATTTTGGATTATGCCTTAGCCCAAGAGATGAGGCCTTGATTGGGTGCTTGTGGAAGCTTCTCTGTGGTCCAACGAACCACCTCAAAGTGCTGGTTTGAGATATTGTAAGGTCTACATATGATTTTGACCAACAGGTGATGCGACCTTGGT
This sequence comes from Phalaenopsis equestris, assembly GCF_001263595.1. Classification (NCBI taxonomy): domain Eukaryota; kingdom Viridiplantae; phylum Streptophyta; class Magnoliopsida; order Asparagales; family Orchidaceae; genus Phalaenopsis; species Phalaenopsis equestris. The sequence continues at coordinate 28,655 of NW_018218888.1, forward strand.
CTAAGAGTGGGTTAGAGTGCTCGACAAAGGGGGGTTTTGAAGAGAAACTTCCTTGTTTTATTTAAGGAAGCTTAAGGGTGGTTCAATTTAGAGTTTCGTTGAGTTTGACTTAAGGACAAAAATAGTCCTGGTTTTTTAACTCAAAATTGAGCTCTAGTTGTGGATTTCAGTGGGGGAAATGGTTGAAATGATCTTAGGAAGGATCAAAGAGGCTTTATGAACAATATAGAAGGCTCTCCCCAAGAAAATGGTAACACTCACTTCTTAGCTATGAAGCGAGTGGTTTAAATTTCCATGGCAATGATGGCTAGCAGGGCAATCCAAGGGGTGGAAAATGTTGCTTAGGTGGAGGGCTAAACAAAACTAGTGGCCAATGGGGGCGAGCCATATTAGATGGGTAAATTTGAAGCTTATTCCATGGGGGAGCCCTCTTTGTTTTGGGTTTTCCTGCCATTAGGCTAATCGGCTAGGCCAGGGGAGGTGGCTAGCTGGCTCAAGTAATCGAGGGGCAGGTTTAATTGTGATCAAGATAAGGGTTTAATCAATTGAGCTGAAGCATATGGTATTTGGCCAAAAAATGGGGAAGGATCCCATAAATCATGGAAACCTTGATCCATGTATCCTCTAAGGTAGACTAAAAGCATCTAGAGTGGTTCTTAGGGTATAAGTGGCTGCTGAGGTGGTTTAAGGTTGGTCAAACCATGCGGCTCCAAGTAGATTTAGGGTTTGGGCTCAAAATGTATGAATTGGCTTGGATTTGGGTTTATGATTGGTTAGAGCATGAATCTAGACAAATTAAATGGTCAATTTGATTTAGGGAAATTTCATGAGGCATTTGGGTGAAATATTGAGGGGCTAAGAGGTTTAATTTGGAGGAATTTGGACTTTGGGACAAAATTGGGGGTTCTTACTTCAGTTGGATTTTGGGTAGTCTTAATGCTAGCACAAGGCAAATTGAAGGTTCAATTTGGTCTAGATGGATGTCGTGAAGGTTTTGGAGTCCAAAATTACTGGAATTGGATAGGCTAGAGAGTTCAATTTGGTGGAATTTTAGCTTAAAGTCGATTTGGGGCATTTGAATTAAGCTGAGATTTAGGTTTGAAATTTGGTTAAATTGGGCTTAATTTTTGGTTTAAAGTTGTCTTAGACATGATGTAATTGAGTTTATATTTGAAATTGGTGAAATTTGAAATCAATTTGGGGGAAATTGGGGGTGATTTGGGGATTTTGGTCAAAATTTGTCAATTTGGTCAAATTGGGTCCTATTGATGGCTGGGATTGGTTTTGGGAGTGTTAGGAATGATTTGGGTGGTTTTAAGAATTTTTAGGCCATGAGGTGCATTTTGGTAATTTTGGCAAATTTGTGGGCATTTTGGGAATTTTGAAAAATTTCAGGTGTTTTGGATAATATAGGTAGTTTCTAATGGTTTAAAATGATTTTTGGATAAAATTGAAGGATTTGGATCATTTCTCAAAGTTTAGGGTTCCATGGGCAATTTGGTAATTTTGGAAAAGTCTGGGGCTAATAGGCCAAAATTGGGTAATTAGGTAGAGTTGGTGTTCAATGGGAATGTTAATCACAAAATTACCCTTATGGTGCCATGAGACCAAGGGAGCTCCTACTTTGGACCCTCCATGTGTTGGGACTATCCACATGAGTTTCCAAAAAGCGTAAGGGATCAAGCTAAGCATGTTTTGTTAAGGTTTAGGGTGTGAGTGAATGTGAGCGGTTTCAAGTGTTTGTGTGCAAAACTGACCAAGACCACACCACCCAGGGTTAACCATACAGCCATATAGTCCTATGGGGACCCTTCTTGAGCTCCTCCATGTTAGTTCCATTCTTCTAAGTGCCAGAGGTTAGAACCAACATGTAGAACTTCAAGAGAGAAAAGAGTCATTTGGAATTTATAATGGTGAGGGTTCCCTTACTAGTCCTTAAGGAATAGTCGATAGGAAAATCCTATGGCTGGATCCTAGGCTTCTAAAGAGGAAAGAGTAGACCTCAACAAAAAAGTGAGGTCAACATGTAACCTCTTCCATAAGTCCCGTGTGATCAAATTGTTATTTAATTTACCAATCCAAATGGTCAAACTAATAAAAAATATTGATAATTCCATAAATAAAATTAATCATCTCTTTTTTATACTTTTTAATTTTCTTCAAAATAACATATGAACTTTCCATAAATTGGGGTCGTAATGGTGATGAATTTTAAGATGATTGATCCATAGGAACATTTCTGTCATCCACTTCTCCATTTTCTAAGTAGTTACTGTTTAACACTAGGTTGATGGGCTTCCAAGAAAGAAGCACTTCTTCCTAATTTTTGTATGGAACTTGCAATTGTCTACAAAGCGAAAATAGTGTGGATGACTGAGTAGATCTTCTTAGAATCGAACCAATAATATATTCTACTGTTATAACAACCACATCAATAGGTCTTCCAGTTTGAATACAGTAATTAAATACAACACTTTCCTTCATCACTTTATAGATTTTTGCAGTAGGGAGCAATTTTTCAGAAATAAAGTTATGCAAAAGCTTTGATGCAGAATTTAATAATTAAGAAGGAAAACTTAGATTATTGTTATCTCTTATCTCCCAAGTTTTATCTTTATCCATCACAAATTGAAATACTTCATTCCTATTTCCTCTTGTAGGGACAAAGCTTGCATGATTACAAATCAAAACATTCTTGATCTAGAACAAATAATTAATTCTTGAAGGAGTAAAAGGTACCCAACTACCTCGAACATAGACAACTCCATGATTAATCCCATGAGATTTGCATAAAATTCCATCACAACAAGAATTACTATTGTCGTAGTTGTGTAGCATAGTTCTTCCCATTGCCTCTGCACAATGATTTCTTGTGCAATAGTACCAATAGTATCGAATCCTCAATTCATAAAACCTCTTTCATGGATCGACTTCTTTATCATAAGAATCTCATTGTGCAACCTCTAGTTGAAAATCCTATATTTAAACTAATGAACACAGTAAGCTTTATGCTCCAATTCTACTGGTAAGTGATAAGTCTTTCTAAAAATAAGCTTATATGGAGACAATCCTATAAGAGTTTTATAAGTTCTTCAGTAAGCCCATAATGTATTATCAAATTTAGCAGAGCAATCTTATTTGTTAGGATTTACTGTCTTTTTAAAGATTCTTTTAATTTCGTTGTTAGATAATTCTACTAGACCACTAGTTTGGGGAGGATAAGCAGTGGAGATCCTATGTTCAATATCATATTTTTCACCCAATTTTTCAAGTCTTTTGTTCCTGAAATGAGATCCCCCATCTGTAATAATTGCTCTTGGCATTCCATATCAAGCAAAAATATTTTTCATTAAAAATTTTCAAACTCTTTGAGAATCACATCGAGGTAATGCAACTGCTTCGATCCATTTGGAAAATAATCTACTACAAATAATATATATAGGTTTTCGAAAGAGGGTAGAAACGGTCCCATAAAATCCAATCCCCAAATATCAAAAATTTCAACTTCTAATGTAAAATTTATTGGCATTTCATTCCTTTCTGAAATATTTCCTACTTATTGTCAACAATCACATATTTTTATACATGTGTTAACATCCCTAAACAGAGTAAGCCAATAAAATCTAGATTGTAAAATTTTAAATGTGGTTCTAACAAATCTAAAATGTCCCCAAATTCAGAATCATAACATTTTCAAATAATTTTTTCAGTTTCTTCATGTCATCCCAAAGTAAAATTTTGCATTATGAATTAATTTCTTCTGTTGCTGTGTTGGTGATCCATACAGTAAAATATCACTAATAAAAAGGTTCACTGCATATGCATGCCATGGTACACGCCATTTATTAATAATGTATATATGTTCATCTAAAAAATTTTCATTATTTAACTTTTAAAATAAAATGATTTTTCATGTTCTAACTCTGATAAATGATCAGCTATTAGATTATCAGATCCCTTCCTATCAACTAGCATAAAATCAAATTCTTGCATCAGAAGGATCCATCTAATTAATCTTGGTTTCGCATCCCTCTTTTGCATCAATTATTTTATAGAAGGGTGACCGGTATGTTTAATACATTTATCTCCAACGAGATATGATCTGAATTTATCAAAAGTATGGACAATTGCCAATAACTCCTTCTCAGTAGGGGTATAATTAATTTGAGCTTCATTAAGAGTTTTACTTGTGTAATATATAATTTTAAAGATTTTATCATATCTTTGCCCTAATACAGCTCCAATTTCATAATCACATGCATCACACATAAGTCAAAAGGTTTCTCCCAATCAAGTGAAACCCCTTTAATAATTCAAAGGCATTAATGCATTATTGGTTAAAATCAAATTTTGCATCTTTCTCTATTACTTGGCAAGGTGGCTTAGCAATTTTTGAAAAATAATTAATGTATCACACGTAGAAACCAACATGAACTAAGAACTACTAACCCTTCTCATTGTAGTAGGAGGAGGAAGTTTAGCTATAACTTGAATTTTTATTGAATCTACTTCCACACCATTTTCAGAAATTTTAGGTCTAAGTACAATTCCGCCTGCAATCATAAATTAGCATTTCTCTAAATTTAACTCTAAATTTGTCTTTTCACATCATTCTAAAATTTTTTCTAAATAATTTAAACATGATTCAAATGAAGTTTCGTATACTGAAAAGTCATCCATAAAAACATCTATTTCTTTTTTAGTTAAGTCACAGATTATAAAAATCATACATCATTAAAATGTTGCAGGTGCATTACATAAACCAAAAGACATTCTTCTAAAAGCAAAAGTACCACAAGAAGTAGAAAATGTTGTCCTTTTTTTATTCTCAAGAGCAATAGGAATATTATGATAACTGCTATATCCATCCAAAAAGAAAAAAACATTTGTGTCCAGCAAGCCTATCCAACATTTGGTTCAGAGAGTGTATAGGAAAGTGATCTTTCTTAGTGGTAGAATTTAATTTTCTATAATCAATACAGATTTGCCAACCAGTGACTTGTCATGTTGGCATTAATTCTTCTTTCACATTGATAGCAATAGTCACACTACCTTTCTTTAGAACGTAGTGAATTGGACTTACCCAAGCACAACCCGAGATAGGATAAATAATTCTAATATCTAATCATTTTGGGATTTCTTCTTAACTACTTCTTTCATTATGGGGTTTAATCTCCTTTAAGGATCAGCTTTAGGTTCATGATGTTCTTCTAACAAAATGCTATGTATACAAATCAAAGGACTGATTCCTTTGATATCAGCTAATGCCCATCCAATGACTTTCTTATAATTTTTAAAATTACTAATAGTTTTTTATTCTTGGAGTTCAATTAAATATGAGGATATTATAATAGGTAATGTAGATTATTCTACTAAAAAGGAATATTTTAAATGTCCAAGAAGTATTTTCATTTCGAGTTCAGGAGGTGCTTCATATGAAGGAATAAGATTTTCATTATTTTTCATAGTGTCTAACAACTCAAATCTTTCATAAACATAATCTAAATCTTCATTACATATTTTAGTGGACTTATCTTGCAGTTTATCCTCATCTTCATGTTTCAAATTTTATTCGTCTGTTTTCTCTTCAAAACTTTAGTAAAATCATCGTTAGTCAAATAATCACTAATTTCAATCATGAAGCATCATCATCTTTTCCTTTTGCTGAGTATTTCATGGATTTTTACATATTAAATGTAGCATTTTTGACTGTCATAGTTTTCTCACCTTTTTGAACGTCTATCATAGCTCTTCCAGTTGCAAGAAGAGGTCTCCCTAAAATGATCGGAGTTTCTTTATCTTCCTCCATATCTAACACAATGAAGTCCAAAAGAAAGATAAATTTATCAACATTTATCAATACATCTTCTACAGCTGCTTTAGGATAGGTGATCGAACGATCATCTAACTGAAGGTTTATAGTAGGAGAGGAAATCTCTACTAAGCCTAACCTTTTCATATATAGATAGAGTCATAAGATTAATACTGACTCCCAAATCACATAAAGCTTTTCCAAAAAATCATTCTCCTATATCAAAAGGAATGGTAAAACTACCAGGATCTTTATGTTTTTTAGGTAGCTTTTTCTGAATTATAGCATTACACTCTTCACTAAGTGCAACTTTCTCATTATCTATAATCTATAAACTATCTTTTTCTATTAAGTATATCCCTTATAAACATTACGGAGCTCAACATTTGTTCCAGGTCTTTAGCAAATGGAATGTTTATGGTTAGTTCCTTAAATATTTCCAAGAACTTTGAGAAATTTTTATCCATTTTATATTATCTCAATCATTGATGAAATGGAGGTGGTGCTTTCTCTACAGTAATTTTTATTGGTTTAATAAGATTCTATAAATCATGAGGTATATCTTCCTCAAACTTTTTTATTTCCACCTCTTCTTTCTCAACTTTAATATCTTTTTAAATTTTTGTCTCCACTTTTATTGCACTTCTTAGTATTATAGCATTAATTTTCTTTTTATTCTTGTCTTTAGGATTAATCTAAACTTCTCAACATTACTAGGAAGATTTCCTTGAGGCATATTACTAAGTACAGTAGCAATATGTCCTAATTGATTCTCAATGTTTCTAATTGCTACTCACTGATTTTGTAACTGATTACCCATTTGTAATACCAATTCTTACATTGACAGGTTCATCTCCTAAAATTGTGAATTGTTGTTAAAGCTGAAAGGATAATAAAGTCTATAGTTATTATTTCCTTGATTGCTTACATTTCCCAAATAGTTCACTTGATTGTTCCGCCATTGCAGATTTACACCATTAGAGTCATTATTGTTTCAACATAAACTAGGGTGGTATTTCCAACGGGATTGTAATAAATAGAATAGAGATTAATAGGTTGATTATTTATTGTGCTCAAAGTTTCATATAATGATTGAGAATCTATCATTTGAACGAAGGAATTTTCTTCAACTATAGGAGATGTTTAAGATATATTTATTCCAAATTGATCCTACTATTTTGATTTTGCTGCAAATTGAGAAGTCAAAATAAAAATTGTGTTTGAGTCATGAACATTGGTTACTCCTTTTGATTTAACCTTTCATGGGGCCATTGAAAATTGTTATTAGTCATCTCATCAATTAACGAATATGCTTTATGGAATGTTTTTGACATTAATGCTCCACCTGTAACAACATCAACAATAAATCAAAGAGATCTTACTAATCTATCATAAAATATTTGAATTATTAACCAATCTGGTAAAGCATGGTGTCAACATTTTCTAAGTACTTCTTGAGGAAATCTTTAAATAATTCCAAAGCTTCATATATTGATTCCCCTTCAAATTGACAAAATGATGTAATATCATTCTAAGCATAGTAGTTTTTTATGGCAGGAAATATCAAGCCAAAAATTTTTAAGATAAGTGTCCCCAAGTTCTGATTGATCGAGGTGTTAAAGAGTTTAACCACATCTTAGCTTTGTCCCTTAATTAAGAAGGAAAAAAGTATAAGTCTTACCGCGTCATTTGACACTCCGTCATATTTACTTGTAGCATAAAATTCTAGATAACTATCAAGGTGTAAATTATGTTGTTCAGATGGTGTTCCCCCAAACTGATTATTTTTAATCATTTGTATAATAGCAGGTTTAAGCTCAAATGAATTAGCAACTACAACAGGAGTTTGTATAGCCAAGTGAATTTCATCTACAATATGATTAGCATAGTCTCTTAATGGTCTTTATACATGTTGATGTTCATTTTCAATACTTTGATTACTTAAATTGTTTGTCATTTTTAAAAGTTCTTTTGTTTCTTCACACTGTAAAAGATCATTGGCAGTATTGTAAACATCCCAATCCTTTGATTAACCTGTGGATACTACATAAAAAGGTTGGGAAAGCTCTCAGTCAATGGAGTTGGAGAAGCTTTGACAATATTATGAATGTTGTGGAACAAGCTGAGAAGGAGCTTAAGGAGTTGGAAAAGGGCAACATCCTTGGTCATGTGGATGAAGCTTTACTACTAGAAGAAAATGATAGCCTCCTAACTACTGTGGCTAAGCAGGAGTTATTCCTTAAGCAAAAAACCAATCAAACTAAGTTTAAAGAAGATGACAGGAACACCAAATTTTACCATGCTTGTATCAAATACCAAAGGAGATGTAATTATGTAATATTATCCAGAAAATTAAGGACACTCAAGGAAACTGGCTGAAGAAGAATGATGACATTACTCAAAGTATTGTATATTACTACCAGAAATTGATGTAGTGCACAAGCCTTGCAAGGGATCCCATTAACCACAGTTTGTTTGATTCTAACCATGATTTTACTGTTGTTGTCAACTTAGCTGAAGTCCCTGAAGAAGGAGAAATCAAACAAGCACTTCTCTCAATTGGTAGCTCTAAAGCTGCTGGACCTGATGGGTTCACACCTGACTTTTATAAGAAGGCTTGGGACATCATTAAGGGAGATGTAATTAATGCTATACAATACTTCTTCCAGGGGGTGTCTTGTCAATGTACTTTTGTGCTACCAATATTGTTTTCCTTCCTAAATCAAACCTGAGAGATAGCTGGAAAAACTTTTAGAACCTTAAGCCTTACTAATTTGATAAGTAAAATCATAAGCAAGAATATTGTGAGAAGGCTCCAGCGAATCTTACAGCATATTATAACCCCTAAGTAGGATGCTTTTGTCAAAGGTAGAAGTATTGGGGACAATGTGTTGCTGGCATAGGAACCGTTACTCGACTTAGATAATTCATGTTAGGGTGAAAATCTGATCTAAAAGCTTAACCTTGAGAAGGCTTATGATACCATACATAGAGACTTTATTATGGAGATTTTTAGAGCCAGAGGCTTCTCCAATGCCTCTTGTATGATCATCCAAAGATGGATGGAAGGGAATGTGAATTCAGCCTTGATAAATGGAAGTGCTCATGGGTTTTTTACTGCTTCCAGAGGTCTGAAACAAGGAGACCCACTTTCTCCAACAATCATCATTATTGCACAACATTACCTATCAAGATTAATGGACAAGCCAAGTTAAAGGAAGAGCTACAACAAGTACCATCACAAATCAAGCTTGGATATTAGTCACTTGGTGTATGCTGATGATATTTTAATCTTTTTCTGGAGCCAATAAAACTGCTGTCGAAAGGCTTCATGTGTGTCTGCAAGATTTCCATAACTCCTTAAGTTTGAAAATTAACTTTGCAAAAAGCCATGTTTTATTCAGTAGAAAATTTCCTCCTTAGATTAAGCAATAGATCCTTGACCTAACTGACTTCACATAGATGTCAACACCTTTCAAATACTTAAGGGTCAAACTAATTAAGGAAAGGACTAAACTCACAAACTTTGATGAGGTGGTAAATTAAACAAACTCCCAACTTTAGAGTTGGGTTAATTCTTTCCTCTCCAATGGGTCCAGGATAACCCTGCTAAAAAGCATCCTTACTACTTTCCCAACTTATATTGTACAAGTGGCATCAATGAAGAAGAGTACCAAGATATTGCTTGAAAGAATTTTCAATAGATTCCTTTGGGCTGGGCAAAAAAAGCAGATGATCTGGGCTAACTGGCAGAAAGTGGCTAAACCCTTTTATGCTGGTGGATTGGGGTTTAAGGGTCTTGAGCAACTTTATAAAATAAGTTTTTGCAGAGTGTGGTTGAAGTTTAGACAACAGGATACCCTATGGGCTCAATTTATGCATGCCAAATATTGCAGATTTACTCATCTTAATTCCATAACTATAAGATTAGAAGACTATAGAACTTGGAAGAACATGCTAAAAGTTAGAAAAGGTGCTGAAAAGTTATTCTTATGGGAAGTGGGCCAAGGAAATATAAATTTTTGGCTAGATAGGTGGTGTCCTGAAAACTAGCGAGAACCTTTACATGAGATCAATAGCAGCAATATGATGGTGAAAGATTGTTGAGAGGACCATACTTTGTCTAAAAACTTTTTGAAAAATTTATTAACTGAAAATTCAGTTCAACAGGTCACTAAGATTGAGTTTGACATAACCAGAAGAGATCATTTGGCTATTAGTTCCAGCTCCAACCAGAGTCTAACCAAAATCATTTATGAAAATAATTACCTCTAGGCCAAGGTAGATTGGGGAGAGTGCTTGTGGAATCAATTCCTAACACCCTTCATGTCTTTCTTCTCTTGGAGAGCTTTTAACAACATACTGCCAACTGATGACATAAATTAAAAGGAATGAGAGGCCCATCTATGTGTCACCTATGTAAGGAAGACATGGAATCCATCCCACACCTGTTCTTAAATACAACTACTCCCAAAACATCTGGAGGGATTTATAAACACACTTAAACATCAATACCATAAAACTTGAATGGCATCTGCTCACTGATTGTTAGAAGGGGTGGTGTAAATAGAACCTGGGATGTATTCCTTTTATCACTGCTTGGTTTATCTAGACTGCAAGGAACCATGTTAAACATGAGGACCATCTTACTAGTGTGGACAAGGTGGTATCCAACTGCCTTGCCTATTTTAGCAAACTGATTCAATGGAAAAACTTTCCAAATATATTAAATATCTGCAAAATTGTCCAATAGAAAAGTTTCAAGCTGCTGAAAGTGATCTGGAAAAACCTATGTTCCCATTTATTAAAGTGAACAAAGATGGCAGTTTCACTCCACAGAGGGCTGGTATTGGTGGGGTTTTTAGGAACCATAAAGGAAGATGTCTGCTATATTTTCAATCTCCCACCAAGGTTGAGGATGCAATGGAAGCATAAGACATTGCATTATTTTAGGCACTGAGGATGGTAAAATCAAACAACTGGAAACTAATTCAAGGTGAGGTTGACTCCTCCCCCCTGGAGGAATGTATGTTATACAGGAACACCCCCAATGGCACATTCAATAGTGGATCATTCAAATGAAGCATTTGATTAGGGATATGAAGTCTTTCTTCACTTTCAACGATAGAGAAGGAAACAGGCCAACACATTACCTAGCCACTTGTGGAGCTGAATCTCAACTGGTTTCTGTTGTTATCTCTCTCACTCCCTCCCTCTCCTTTTTACTTCATGGGGATAACTTCAATGCCCCTTATTTCAGGATCATTCCCTCTTCTGAACTCAGCTAATTTGTTTTTTTTTTTAATGAGGAGCCCATAGGTTTTTTTTTCTTAGCTCATCTCTGTATCTCCCCTTATTTTGTAACTTTTTTGGTTAATCAACATGTAGGGAGCCACAAATAGCTCCTTATATATATATAATTTAATTAATAGAGCAACTCATGGCTCCTTAAGTGTTAATATAAAGAGGTGGTTACAAAATTAGGGAGGGGAAGAGGATATCCAATAAAAAAAAAAAAGAAATACATGAAGTCCTAAGGGTTCCTCCTTTCGCATTACAACTCCACACAAAAAAGAGAAAAAGAAGAGCAAGGTATCCCAACAAAATGTATACCAATCCAAAGAAGCATACCACATATTTGGTGTGGGAGTTGTAAAGTAAAAAAATCCTCATGCAAAGTGGCTGAAGTCTAAACCAAGAGCATCAAAAAAGCAAGGTAACAGTAGCTAAAAACCTGTGAGAAGGACCTGCAAAAAAAGTCATATGCAAAATAGTGGTAGAGCATTAAGGAAGTAATCTGTAAAATCCATATCTTATAGCTGTTGTAGAAAAGGTAGAAACTGAGGCATTCCCAAAGTAGGTAAAGATTGTACGCATATTTCTTGAGAAGCAGTGCAGGAAGAAGAAGAAAATAGAGCCACAAGAAAAGAGCCACAAACCCCCAAAATAAGAAGAAAGTAATGCAGTCAAAATCTTTAAAGGGAGAGTCGGGATAGTAATAATATGGAGCCATGGGCCTCCATACGAAAATAACACAAAATAATCTTCATAATGAAATCTGACCCCACTAAACAATGGGAGCTTGTTATAATCACCACAATCATTTTCATTAACACACGACAGAAAGGAGCAATTGAGGGCCATTAAAGCAAAGAAAGTGAGGCACAAAAAACTGGCACTAGTAATATAGAGCCAACTACAAATGTTCCTGCAAAAATGAAATTCTCAGGCAATAAAATCCCTGCTACCAAGCTTAATGAATGAGTCAGTCGGACAATAAAAAAACATAGAAAAAATTGCAATAATAAAACACCCAAGCAATAGTTTTTGAAAGCTCCCAAATCCAAACAAGTCAACCAAGCCATCCCTTCATAGTGAAACCATGAGACAAAATGAAAAGGCTAGGGGCCAAAATAGGGAGCATGAAAAGCATTTTACCCAAAGAAAGAATTACATAATCACCACATTTATTCTAAAAATAATCAACGAAAGAAGGCAAAAAAATAATAAAGAGTAGAAATAAAGTAAAAGAGTGGGCCTCAAAGTAGTGAGGCCTATCATATAAGACTAACTACATTTTACGGGCTCAAAATGAAGCAATTCATTAAAATCTCCAAAAATAGTAAGCATTAAGCATAATCCCATATTCCTATAGTAATAAAAAGCATGATACATGGAAGGGACTGTGTCGATAAATTGATGCACAACCGCCATGATTCATATTAATTTCATACTTATTAAATAATTTATGATTTAACCAATATAAAGAAGAATTTATCTTGTAGTATGTAATGCACTATTAAAATTGAGTGAGCCAAGTGGGAGAATGTTATATTTTTATTTATGACTCACATTTATTTTAACAACTTATGAGATTTATTTTTGATAACTTAAGTTATTAATTTTCATAACTCATATGAAGGTTGACCGCGACTGCACCACAGTCCCGAGTTTGATTTCTTTTAACTCATCCACTATTGTTTTGATTTCCTCCTCGAGTTCTAACAGAGCATTATCAATTAAGATGTCTTTGGAATCATTTTCAATGTTAAGGAAATCTTCCTCTGAGCTTCTAGTAATGATCATGCAAAATTTTGAATCATCGGCTGGTCCCACTATACAAAATCTGACACCTTCTTTGGAGTTGGGAATTTTACCCTTAATGTTCTATAATATCTCAAAGAGGTGCAGTCTCACCTTCAGCATCTATTTTGACACATGTCTCTGTTCAATCAACTTTTGAATATAAGGAGAGTAGTATCCAAATGGTATTCCACTAATTCCTCACAAATAATTTCTTTAAAATTTACGTGGGTTTTTGAATTAAAAGATGGAGAAGCCTGTTGAAAATTGATCGATTTCATGCCCGCACTATGGACTTCCTTGACCTCTACCTTATGAGAATGTATCAGAGTAAGGGTCAAGGTTTTCACATAGTGGTTGATCTGATCATACATTCACTCACGTTAACTTTTATCTTCTCTTCCGAGGAGATCCCAAACTGAGGCTTCTTCTGATTTACTCTCATTGTATTTTTATCAGAACTTCTATCCTCGGAGCTTTCTTCCACCTTGATGTTCATAGTTAGAGTTTTCTTTTTAACAATTTTTTTAGTGTTTTCTTGCCCGCGTCCCCGACCTTGATCTCAGATATGCGGGCCAAAAGAACCTCCACCAACTCGTTACAAAGGGGCGGTGGGAGATTTTTGATTCAGAGTCAATTGGCCTTGGCCTTGCAACCCTTTTCTATCTTCAACCTTGTTTAGCATGAAATCTCTAGGAAATATGGTCTTCTTTGGGGGAGTGTAGTAGGTGGTACCTTCATGTATGGCTACTTCGTGTTCTGAGAAAGGTTGTAAATCTTTGTTTATGCGGTGTTCTTTTCCTTCTTTATAATATTTGATGCACTAATGTAGTAATGAATGAATTATATTATGCTCATGAATCCAAGGTCATCAAAGTGTGTTAAACAAAGTCTCTCTGTAAATAACATGGAGTTTTGTGTTTATCACTAGATCACCAACCTTCATCAACAGTGTTATTGATCCAAGTGTTGTTTCTCTCTGCTAATTGAATCCTCATAACATCAACTTATCAATGGTAAGTTCTTGAGCATCAATATCCAAATATGATAATGTTTGTAGACTCATTAAGGGGAGCTATGTCCCAGGATTTACCAAAACTCTAGAAAGTAGAAGCCTACAAATGTTGACAGAAATGCAAGGTGGTTAGTTGTGATCGGAGGTATCAAGTAACAAATCTTTGATGCGCAGATTTGTTATGTAATGTTTTTGTAAATATTTTTCAACATTACTAAGCACACACGCGACAATGCTAATAATAAATATGCAATTCAATTCCAATAAAAATAACTTTAATAAAAATAAATTTATCTTTTAAAAACTTTAAACAGCCAAATCCCGTAATAATAATGCAAGTATATGTATCGTTCAAGTAATAAAAGAATCTAATAGAGTCCTAGATATTGATCCCACAGGGAATTTGGAAAAGCTTCTGAATAAATTATTATGACTACAACGTAAAACACAATTCAAACTTCAAATGAAAATATCTACAAAAGTAATTGAGTGTATGCTAAATAAAATGCAGTTAAACTAACTAAGTTGACTAAACTAATTGCTAAACTTAAAAAGTAAAATTCTATAAACTAAACAATGTTTCTATGATGAAGAGTTTAAATTTAAGAAATAATCCTTCCCTATTATAATGAAAATATATATAATTTTATTGTGACAAATAGGAGCAATTTTATTCTTTACCCTCCTTCAAGTGCATAAGGAACATTGACCAATCCAGATTTTAGTCCCTAATTCCGTGGCTAGGTTGAAAGGATATCGGCTCTCACTCGAGAGCTCCCACTACTCCCTCGCTTGAGGGCTAACAATCTTGTATTATTTTCCAATCAACTGGACTAAATTGGGAATTTTAATCTGTCACATTAAAATCTTCAATTCTACAACCAACTAAGTATATTTCCTTATTTATTTGCACTCATCCTCATGGATCACAGCCTCACCAATGAAACTGAATGTGACTCGCACCATGTTGTTGAAATCATAGCCCTTTTGGATCATATGTTTCTCAACATATTTTAACATTGCAACTGGTCAGATCGAATAGTAAATGAAGATCACAGTTCAAATCATCACATTTTTTTTACATTTAAATCAGTATAAAATAAAATCAATTCTCCACAGTACCATATCTCAGAGTAGGGAGAAGAAGAAAGAAGACTACTAAAAATTCATATGAAGGATATGATAAAACATGAATTTCATATATAAAAGCAAAATTACAAAATGATGAAATAAAAGACACAACTTATCTCACAATCCTTCCCAAGAAAATCCCTAAAAGTTCTCTTTAAGCACTTCCCTCTTTACAAACACTCTCAATTCCCTCTTGGATGTGTAATGAAGACGAAATCTCTCACTTTCCCTCTCCTCTTATAAACCTTGAAGAAAATCTCTAAGTCCTTGACTTTCTCTCTCTAACTCACTGTCAATCTCACGCCACCACCTTACCCGCCACCATCGAGAACTTCTCTTCTCTTGCCCTAGACTTCCTTCTCTTTTATTAGAGGCTGCCTCCTTCTAAAAATAATTCACAATTCTCTCCAAATTTCTCTCCAAAAGTCAAACCTTTTGATCCAAAAGTCAAACCTTTTTAGTTCTAAAAGATATATTTAATGATTCAAGAGATGTATCTCTTCATCAAAGAGCCTGCTGAAGTCTAGATGCATTAATTCACTCCATTGGGTGTTTGAAACATGTGGACCCTTCAAAATTCACACAAAAATCGTCCCAAAATTGCCTTAACTGATAAAATTCATCTCTAGTGCCTCAGGCGCTGATTTTGGCACTTGAGGCGCTAAGTTGCTTAAGTTCGCGCTGTTTTCGGCTCTGGCGTTTCAATCATCAAATCTAACTCTTCAAGCGCCAACTCTCTGTAAAGTGGCACTTCAGGTTCTAGTCTAGTGCTTCTAGTGCCAGCTCTCTATAAATTGGCACTTCATGCGCCAATCTGGGGCTTTAGGTGCCAGAGTCACAAAATTTTTTATTTTGGCTTCAAATTTCGTCCTTTTTTGTACTTTTGCTCCAAATGTCTAAAATTGATATACCTGCAATAAAAATATGAAAATTTCAATCTTTAAAGTTCAATATCACCAAAAATAAGAATAAAATGTATACTTAAAATAACACATTATTTTGGTGTATCAATCTTCATCAGTGAAAGTCACCCTAGGCTATCCTTTTAATGGATACATTTCATTCAAGGATGTTACAGTAAGTTGAGCTAAGCAAATTTTTCACCTAATTAAGGCCTTTATCAATGCTTCTCTCATCTCCTTTGACCGATTCATAGTGTCGTGAATGCTTAGTTAGGATGACAACTTCTTAAGATGCACTAACACGCTATAATCTACTTTATTTAAGCCTCCAATTTCTTCTTAGGTATATGTTCCTTCCATCAGTGGAGGTGGGTCCTCTTAAGTAACTGTTGCTTTCCTTTTTCCATTAGATATGCTTGTTGACCTCACTTTTGGTTGAGGTCTA
>NW_018218889.1:0-1537 GCF_001263595.1 Phalaenopsis equestris
AATGTATTAAACATCCTCACCAAATGAAAAAAAAATAATCATTCTAAAAAAATATGTAAAAAAAATCATTTAATAGCCTTAAGTGCAAAAAACCCTAAAAATTAAAAACAAATAAAAAATAGATAAACTAATTTTACAAAGGTTAAAATTTAAGTGATGGTTTAGCATAAGTTAGGTCTAGGTTGTATTTAACTTTAGTTCTATATTGATTTTGGTTTATGTTTAGTTTAGGTTTAGATTTAAGTTTAGTTTAGGCTTGGTTTAGGTTTCCATAAGTTAGCTATAAGATTTAGTTCGAGTTTTAGTTTAAGTTAGTTTTGGTTTACCTTGGATTAGATTTAATTAGGTTTAGATATAATTTATTTTGTGATTTGATTTAAATATATCTATGTTTTGATTAGATTTAATTTAGATTAAATATGGTTTAAATAGGGTAGAATTAAATTTATGTTTAGCTTAATCGTGTCCACATTTAATAACTTTATCTACACTAAACCCTAAAAATAACAAATAAATTAATTTTACAAAGGTTAAAATATAATTGATGGTTTAACGTAGGCTTGGACTTGGGTGAACTTATTTTTACGTCAGGATTGGACTTGGGTGAACTTATTTTTACGTAAGGATTTAGTTAGCTTTAAGTTTAATTTTGGTTTAGTTTAAGTAAAGTTAAATTTATGTTTAGTATATGTTTGGTATAGGTTTAACTAGGCTAGAGCTAATGTTTAATTTGGGTTATGGCTTAGGGGTATTTTGTTTTACCTTTTGATTAGATATAGTTTGGTTCATATTTAATTTAAATTAAAATTAGCTTTAATTATGTTTAGGTTTGATTTAAGTTTAGCTTAGATTATAGTTAGAATAAATTAGATATAGTTAAAATTATTTTTAGCTTGGTTTAGTGTAACGTTTAATAACCTTAAATATATTAAATTCTAAAGAGCAAAAAAATAGAAAATACATAAATTGATTTTATAAAGGTTAAAATTTAAGTGATGGTTTAACTTATGTTAATTCGAGGCTAGATTTAGCTTTAGGTCTATATTGAGTTACGACTAGGCTTAATTTGGTTTAGTTTAGATTAAGTTAAGTTAAATTTAGGTTTAGTGTACCCTCAAATTTGATTTACTTAAGCTAAATTTAATTTTTAATTTGGCTTTTGATTTAGGTTAGTTTTGTTTTACCATTGGATTACATTTAATTATGTCATGTTTAATTTAGTTTGTGATTATTTTTAATTATATTTGGGCTTCATTTAGGTTTATATTAGGCTAAAATTATATTATCTTCGATATAAACTAGCTAGAATTAAGCTTATATATAATTTGATTTAATTTCTATATCAAGTCTGCTTGAATTTAACTATAATTTTGTTTTAAGGTTACTATAACTTTAAAATAACTCCAAACCATAAAATAAAATAAAAAAGCACAATGTAATTTTTTTATTTATATTTTCTACTTATAGTTTACTAAAATATAAATAACAAGCACATAAGATTTAAAATTCTAATTTTAAATTATGAATAAAATTTTAT
>NW_018218890.1:0-1361 GCF_001263595.1 Phalaenopsis equestris
TTTCTATCCAAATATTTCCCTCCATCCAAAACTACCAAACTAAGAAATGACATAACATCGTTCTGACGGATTGATGGAGAGTCAATATATGAAGCTTGGGAGAGATTTAAAGATCTTCTAAGGAAGTGTCCTCACCATTCGTTACCAGATTGGTTAATAATTCAAAATTTTTATAATAGATTAGTGGGATCTCTTAGATTGATTATAGATGCTGCGGCTGGTGGTTCTCAAATGTCAAAACCTTTTGATGAGGCTTATTCAATAATAGAAGAGATGGCTACAAACAATTTTTAATAGCCCTCTGAGCGGGTAAATCCTAATAGAATAACTAGTATTTATGATTCTGATGCAATATCTATGTTAGCTTCGCAGATTGCTACAATATCAAAGAAATTAGATCATTATGGGATGAATTAGTCTTCAACACCTCCTATGATGGAAGAAAATTCATATGGGCAATTTATGGATGTGCAACCTTCATATGAGACCTTAAATGCTAGTAATAGACCCAACAACCCATATTCAAACTATTATAACCCAGGTTGGAAGAATCATCCAAATTTTAATTGGAATAACAATTCTTCTACAAATTAACAATGAGCAAACAACTCAGTAAACCCTTTAAGAAATTCATCCAACCAGGGAAATGTTAACTATAGACCTTCTTATCCTCCAGGATTTAACAGTAATACTCAAATTAAGGAGAAGAAGTTATCTATGGAAAAGCTAATATTAAACATGGGTCAACAATTACAGAATCAAGGAAATCAATTAAAGAATCAAGGAAATTAATTACAGATTCAAGGAAATCAATTACAACATCAAGGAACTGCTATTAAGAATAAAAAACCAATTAGGGCATATTGCTACTGTGCTTAGTAACCGAACATTAGAAACTTTTCCAAGTACTATGGGACCAAATCCTAAAGATCAAAGAAAAGAACAAATCAAGGCGATTCAGTTACGAAGTGGAAAAGAATTAGAGACAAGAGTGCAAAAAGAAATAGAAAATGAAAAAGAGAAAGTAGAAACCGAAAAAGAAAAGGATCATGAGTACCCAGATTCAGAGTATCCATTTACACCAATGAAAATTACTGTAGAGAAACCTCCACCACCGTTTCCTCAAAGGTTGAAGCAACACAAACAGAATAAAAAATTTTCCAAATTTTTAGAAATTCTTAAGAAGTTAACGGTGAACATTCCCTTCATAGAAGCTTTAGAGCAGATGCCAAATTATGTGAAATTTATGAAAGATATTCTGAACGAGAAAAGGAAGCTCACGGACAACAAAACTGTTGCACCTAGCGAAGAGTGTAGTGTAATTATTCAAAAAAAGCTTCCTGAAAAATTAAAAGATCCTG
>NW_018218890.1:4210-5753 GCF_001263595.1 Phalaenopsis equestris
TCCACTAGATTGGATATTGCATTATGGGCTTACAGGACTGCTTATAAAACTCCTATTGGAATGACTCCTTACAGACTGATTTTTGGAAAGACTTGTCACTTACCAGTAGAATTGGAGCATAAAGCATATTGGGCAATTAAAAAATTTAATTATAATTTGAAAGATGCTGGTAAGAAGAGATTGTTACTATTAAATGAATTGGAAGAATTAAGAAATGAATCTTATGATAATGATAGAATTTATAAAAAAAAATTAAAGTTATGGCATGATCGGAAGATTAACCAAAAGAACTTTGAACCAGGACAATAAGTTTTGCTTTACAATACTAGGCTGAAGTTATTCCGTGGAAAATTGAAGTCTCGTTGGTTAGGGCCATTTGCTGTGACTCAACTCTATACTTACAGAGCTATTGAAATTGAAGATCATAAAATGGGAAATAGATTTAAAGTAAATGGACATAAATTAAAACCATATTATGACGGTAAAAGACCAAATATTAAAGAGGTTTTAATGATCAGTCAACCTGAATGACACCTGAATAGGTCGGGCTGACGATGTTAAACGACGTTAAACCAAGCGCTTTATGGGAGGCAACACATATTTATCTTTATTTTATAGTAATTATAGTAGTTTTTATTTGAGATTATCGCTAGTTTATGGTAGTATTAAGCTCTACTATTCATATTTACCCATGAAACATCTTTAAAATTGGATCCATGAAGAAAAATTGGAATGCATTCGGACCAAAGTGAAACTGTGAAAATTTTTCCTTGGGCGCCAACGACGCCCTCGATGCCGCCGACTGCGGGTTTTTCCCGAGAGTCCAGACAAAATTAATACAAAGGCGGGAGGCGGGTCGACGGCGCCCTCGACCCCGCCGACGGTGAGATCGGTAAGATGACGATTTCTTATGTTCAAATGACGGTTTTTGATGATTTTTGGGAGGGAATTGTCTTTTTAAACTCTAAAATTTGAATTCTAATTCATATTTTCCTTACAAAATGAAGTGAAACTCTACTAATTCTATTTCCATGGCATCCAATTCCCGTGATAATCCCAGAATGCGCGTTTTCAATCGACAAAAGTTTATTAGTGCGAAGGCGCAGATAATCTTCAACAAGTTGTTGACGAAGAAGAGATTAATCAAAGAACAAGGATTCATGAATCGCGGATTGAATAATCCCTCGACGGATATTAAAGAAACGATAGTGCGGCAAAGATGGGAAGTGTTGTGCTACACTACTGCCGCCGTGGTGGTTAAAAGAAATTTATGCAAATTTACATGGAATCAACCAAGGAGTTGTTTATGTGTGAGGTAGATGGATTACTTTCACTCTTGCACGGATCAATGAATTGTATATAATAGAGAATGTTCCTGTCTGCCACTATTTCAATTTCATCCCAACAAAAAACTAGATGAATGAAATTTACCAGTATTTAACGGACGAAACTGACGATTGGGAAATGAGAGAGAACGAGTATGTTAGTTTTTCTGCAACACTTCTGAATCCCGTTTCAAAACATTGGCACTTTTTCATTTTTG
>NW_018218890.1:5776-6268 GCF_001263595.1 Phalaenopsis equestris
GGTAAAGTTTCTAAAGAAAGTGCCATTTTGAATTACTGCATCCAATGGGGACTGTCGATCGACATTGGATCTATAATTGTGAAGTCGATTTTGGGCCTGATCGTTCACATATCCACTTATGGGCTTGGACACCCCTCCATAATTTTATCACTTTGCAGTCAGTTCCAAGTGGCCTATGAAAATTGGGAAAATGTACTTCTAAACTTTGGACCCAACGGAAAGATTCCCATCATTTGAAGATGAAAATGACATGGCCATGATAGTTGATCAATCATCTCAGAATTTACTGCCAGTTCAACCCTTAGTCCCTGATAAGTCTTTGGTGATCCTGTGCCGAATCAAGAAATTGGAAAAAGAGGTCCAAAATGTCATGAATGCGATTAATAATATCTCTGATTTCTTAGATCATTTGGACTGGATGATGAAGGAACATTTTGAACATTCTAGACATTTAGAAGATAGTTTGATACGACTGATGAGGAAGATGAAACT
>NW_018218890.1:7128-7409 GCF_001263595.1 Phalaenopsis equestris
ATAAAATAATTATATATAAAAAATTTATTATATTTTAAAACATTAAATTTTATAAATTATAATATATAATAAATTAATAATAATAATATATTAATATATTATAGTAGTAATATACTAATATAGATATTGTATATTTATATAATATAAGTTATATAATTAATATATAATATTATTTTTATAAATTAAAATTAGGGATGTCAAACTGGCTAGTCGTTCGTGAACAACTCGTGTCCGGTTCGTGTTCGACTCGTTTGTTAAGAAACGAACACGAGCTTATTTCA
>NW_018218891.1:0-7417 GCF_001263595.1 Phalaenopsis equestris
TTAAATCTAAAAAAAAACATTTTTTTTCATAACAACAAAATGAACATGATAAATATCCAGTCGACATGCTAAGGTGATCACTATATGACTATTGCAGCTCAGTGGTGGGTGGTGGTGAGGCCAATTGGGTTGGAGCATGGGTAAGTGTGTTTGATTAAAATGGAAAGGGGGAAGATAGTTTTAGGTCATCCTTGGGTCCAAACCATACAAATGAGTATGACTAACCTATCATGATGGTTAAACTTTAGGTTTAGCATGGGGGCTTTAGTGGTCAGGTCTCAATGGTGGGGATTAGAGATTAATTTTAGGTTTAAGTGAATCATGAGACTGGTTAAGCTCTTTTTAGGTGACCTTGAAAGGGGGTCCTCCTTTTGCCACTTAAGGAAAGGTGACAGGTCCATGGCTATGGTGGCACACATGTGGCTTGGGTAAGGCTTCGTGGTTTGCATATGACTTGGATAGTTTCATGGGAAAGAATTTTAAAATATTTTGGTATTTTCTGAGGTATTTTCATGAGCAAATTTTGATGGTTTTGATCATGATATTAAAACTTAGGGTTTGAATTTAATTAAGTGGTATGAGGGGATGATTTCAAGTCATGATGGATGGGCTTTGGGTCATAAGGCTTTAGGCTTGGTGGACTTTAAAAAAAAAAGCCCATTGTAGTGGGCTTGGAATTAATGGTGGTGGATTTGGATTTTGACTATGATTAGTTTAATTCAATTTTGTGGATTATGTGGATTTGGGATGGTGGATTTGGTGGATTAAGGTGATGGTACAGTATCCAATCTGGGTCTCCAACGTAGTAGTGGAACAAAAAGCCAATAGCAAGTAGAGAATGTGTGTGGATTTCATAAATTCAAACACTACTTAGCCAAAAGATAACAACCCGTTACCAAAAATTGATATCTTGGTGGATGCAGCAATCAACTACACGGTGATGAGCTCCTTCGATGCCTTTTTTGACTACCACAAAATAAAGTAGCGCCCAACTGATGCGAAGAAGATGGACTTTATAACTAGTGAGAGTGTTTGTTGTTATAATATAATGTGCTTCAGGCTTAAAAACTCTTGGGCTATATACCATTGTCTTATGGATGTAATATTTTCTAATCAAAAAGAAAAAAATATTGAAGTATACATGAATGATGAGTTATTTAAGAGTGGTTGAACATCACATTAATGACTTAAAAGAAATTTTTCAAATCCTTAGGAAATAAAGTATGAAACTTGATTCACATAAATGAACTTACGGTGCATCAAACAGAAAATTTTTTGGTTATCTCTTAACTCACGAGGGCATAAAAGTTAATCCAAAAGAAGTCCAAGCTTTATTCGGCATGTCTTCTATTCACAACACCAAAGATGTACAAAAATTAATTGGTTGGATAACTATCATCGATAGATTCATCTCTAGATTGAGTGATAAATGGGTGACATTATTTTGCTTGATCAGAAAATATAAATGGTTTGAATGATCGGATCATCAAGAACTTAAAGAAGTCTCTGGCATCATTGAAAATCTGCTCAGAGTAGTGCTCAAGCGACTGAAACATTCCATCAGATTTCTCAAATGAGTATTGGAACTTAGTGAGTTTGACATCTCTTACGGACTTCTTGGCAGATTTTTCTGAAACATGCGAACTAAACAAAGTCACTACAGACGACTAAACATGGGTTTTGCATATAGACGGAGCTTCCAAATAAGTAAAATGAGAATTAGAATTGCACTGAGTAGCCAAACCAGAGATATTATCTACCATTTGATTGCAGTAGAGTTTGAGGTGACCAACAATCGGGCGGAGTACGAAGCTCTAGTCAACGTACACCTCACTAATGAGTAGGGTGCCCAAAAACTATTGGTGAAATCATACTTTTTGTTGATGGTAAACCAAGTAAATGGAAAACTGAAGTCCAAAGATGAAATGATGGCCACATACTTCAATAAAGCTTAACAAGAGATTGAGAAGTTCACTTACTTCAAAATCAAACATGTAGGGTGGGAATAGAATCATGCCACTGACATCTTTTCCAAGCAAATCAATTTAGGAAATGGAATGCTGCAACGAATAATATGACCGATAATAGAAGAAACCAAATCCATGGAGGTAGAGACTCAACTAACCAAAAGGTAGATGGATCTAAATATCCTTTACGTTGAGATGGTGAAACATTAGGATAATGTTACCGGCCTAAGGCAATTTAAAATCAAAGCTACATTAGACCTGATGATTGAAGGCAAACACTTTAGAAGTTTGGACACCTCTTTATACTTAAGATGCCTAAGAGAAGATGAATAAAAAAAAGTCCTTAAGTATATATGTTCAAGAGAGTGTGAAATTCACTCAGTGGGTAAAACTCTAGCCTATCAAGCATAAAATCAAGGCTATTTCTAGCCTACTCTCTTAAAAGATGCAAGAAGTTATTGAGAAAGTGTGAGCATTGCCAGAAGTATGCCTCTCTAGATCACCAGCCAACTCTCAAGCCTTAATCGATCACCAGTCCCTAGTAATTTACCATCTGAGGTTTGGATACTCTTAGATCATTCCCTCCATTGAAAAGACAATAGAAGTTTCTTTTGGTCACAATAGATTACTATTTGAAGTGGATCAAAGCCAAAACTCTCACCTGAATTGTAGCAGAAGTGATCCAAAATTTCATGTGGATGGATCTCATCTGTCAGTATGGGTTGCCATTAGCTATCATCACTGATAACAAAATGCAATTCATCAACCAAAGTGTGGGAGATTTTTGCACCAGTTAAAAGATAAGTCTGAAGTACACCTGATAAGCATCATCCATAATTGAATGAGCGAGCATAAGTAGCTAATAAGATCAACTAGAACTTGCTAAGAAGAAAGATCTAAGAAGCAAAGGGTAAGTGGGTGGACTTCTTACCATTAGTCCTCTTGACCAGTTACATGACTCCCTCAATGGTGACCGGTCAAACACCTTTCATGTTATTGCATGGCCAGTAAAGTACAACCATCACAATCAAAGAGTTTTCACAGCCTCTTTGTTTGATGAAGAAATTTCTCTCACCCTTGACTTATTGAAAGAAAAATGAACCAGTTCAACCTAGTGACAAGAGGAAGTTAAAAGGTGTACTGCTTGATACTTCAATAAATATGTTCGGGACAAGGCCATGAAGGACATCACTCCTGTAGACTAAGTTCTAAAGAAAGTTGACCCAACTGCTAGGGGACAGACGATCCATAAGTTAAACTAGACATGGAGTAGCCCGTACATCATCAACCGATGAGTCTCACCTGAAGACTATAAAGTCAAAACATACACTGGAAGAGAGATTCCACAGACATGGAGTGGAGATGATTTGAAAAGATTTTACCAGTACAAAAATCCCTTGTAAACCATACATGGTACTAGCATAGGTGTATCGTTTCCAAATATTCACAAGTCTATA
Organism: Phalaenopsis equestris; assembly: GCF_001263595.1. Lineage (NCBI taxonomy): Eukaryota > Viridiplantae > Streptophyta > Magnoliopsida > Asparagales > Orchidaceae > Phalaenopsis > Phalaenopsis equestris. The sequence goes on from NW_018218891.1 coordinate 3,425, forward strand.
ATTTGTCATATAATAAAATTTGAGATTTGAGTAATAGTGTGTACTCATCCAAAGCCTGAACGCCACTAAGGTAACTCAAAAGAGTTCAGACATGTCAACTCCCAAACTCTGGGAAATTAAGCCGATCAAGTGCATGATTCACATAAAAATAGGTCAACAACGATGCAAATCATCTAATCGACAACCTAAAATGCTCTTACATCACCAATCATAATCTGAAAACTTGGTCAATACTATTTTGGAGGTGGTTTCCTATCCATCAGCGATAAGCTTCATAAGAGAAAAGTCTCGATGGGCACCCTCGCAAAAGCAATGATGAGCTCCATGCCTAGTATAAAGGGTAATCAAGCCAAGATGGAGATCTAATTAAATGGCCAAGATTATGGGAATAAAGATGTGATTCAGACATTAAAAAGTGAACTCGATGGTGACATAATCCATCTATCAATTAAAACTCTTCTATAAGACCCACAGTGGAGTAAGATGTCTATCAATGTCAAGATGGAAAGCTGCCCTTCAAAGTCTAAGCAGCAAACTCTCCTGAGACTAGAAACGACATACTTACTAAAGACAAGCTTCTCAAAGCATATTGAACGAACCATGCTTAAAAAATTTCTCAAGAGAGGCAAAAGACTCATCGAGCACAAAAAATAAAAATATAAAACATGAACCAGGTAGGAAACAACAAAATCAAAGAGACTCATACGAGCAAACAACACCACATGCAAAAAATAGTAAAAGAAAACATTGCAAAGATGAAAACAACCACTATATATATATAGCGAATGAAACCTTCAGCTGATCGCCAACTGCGTGCAGCCTTTCCATTGCCTCCTCATTCTATGCACTTAGCAGCTCAATCTTTTCCTCAGCTTTTACTTGAGCATACTCAGATTGAGAGAGCGTAATGGACTGAATATAGGCAGCCTCCAACACCATTTTATGATAATGGGTAGACTGCTGCTTGATCCCCTTTTTTTAATATACTTCTGCTTCTGAATCCACTGCTAAGAGCTAGATGTAAGTTTCCTGACAGCAGAAGCCAAAAACTTGATCCCTATCCGGTACGATAGTACTATGATGTATGTTTGGTTAGATTCTTGATTCTCTTTATTTATATTTCTTTCTTTACAACGGTGCCAAATACTTGACTCCAAGGCAAGTAAGAGTACAACTGTTATATTTAAATATTGGGAAAGTATATGTATCGTTATCAAGTAATATAAGACTTTTTGATTAAGTCCCAAAATATCAAACCCACAAGGAGAACTACAAACTCTTAAGAAGAAATTAGATAAAAAACTCTACTTTGAAAAAGAGTCTTACTCAAACTATAGATATTATAGTAGAAATGGAAGTTTGATTTTTTTGGTAATTTTGATAATTAAAAATAAAGTAAACAATTAAATAAATTTAACTAGATTTTTGTAAAATGAAAGCAATACAAATAAAATATATTTTTCCTTATCATGAATCAGTAACAAGTATAGAAATTTTATTGTGAAAGTATTTCAATTGTGTTGTGCTAAATATAAGTAATATTATTCTTTACCCTTACTAGAGATGCTATAAAGAACATTGGTTAATCGAAAGTTTGAATTGTCCTGAAGCCTGAAGACGGGCAATGTAGGGAAGATTCTAGCTCTCACTCTAGAGTTCCCTCTTCTCCCTCCACCTGGGGGCTAACCTCTTATATCTGAACAAAAAATTAATAGAACAAATTGAGCGCTTTAGTCTGTCACTCTAAAGTCCTCTAACTCTACACCCTTCAAAGCTTATTTCTTTATTTATTTGCACTCAACCATTTGCACTCAACCATATGAATCAACCATATGAATTGCATTCTCATCCATACAATCACATGTAATTCTACCATTAGTTGACTAAGACAATATCATCACGGATCTTACATTTTCTCGCAACAAATATTAACATCTCAATTGGTCATATCCATAAGTAAATGAAGTACACAAATTAATTCATCACAACTTATTCCAGCATAATAAATCAACACTTCACACAACTTCCATCTAACATTTAATTTCTAATCACTTTAAGGAAAAAAGATAAAAAAAATTACTCGGAATTCATGGAGAAAACACAACAATAATTTAATGAATAATGTAATTTAAAGGTAGAAATCATCTAAAAACACATGAAGTCTAAATTAAAACCAAATTTAGTCACAAAGATAAAAATTTATCTCAAATTCCTCTCCACCAAATTCTTGAAGTTCCTTTGAATCTCTTCCTTTCTCTTACAATCCTCCCAAGATCTAGTCGCCCAATCGTAGAGGGTTAAAATCTTTCTACCTTATTAACAAAATACAATGGATTCCTACTTAGAACTATCTAAACACTTTCTTCTTCATTAAGAATGAGAAAAGTGAGAAGAAACCCTAAATAAAATCCTACATCTCCTTACTTTCTTTTTTTTTTCCTAAAAGTGTCCTAAGTCCTCTATCTATCTCAATTCAATCCAAGTCTTCCTTTTTATAGTTCTCCAAAAGGTGTTTTGGTGTTTCTTTAAAATGTGTATACATTCAATGAATCTTCCAAGAGTTACCTCTTTTCAAGAGCCATTTAAATGAATTATTGTGCCCATTAATTGTAATCCATGTTTTCATCAAGATTTTCTTCAAATACCCCTTCCAAATTTGTTCAAAATTCTATGAATTTTCTTCATAACTACCTATCGCGTAAGCGCGAGATCTTTGTGCTTAGGCTTGACCTTCTCTGTCTTCTAGTACTTTAGCGTCAGTCCTAGGCGCTTAGGCATCACAGCTTATTTTCACACTTTCTACAATTTTTTTCCAAATTTTATATTTTTCACTCCTTTCACCATATTTCATCCATTTAATTATACTGGAAAGAAAACAAGCAAATACATTTCATTAAAGAGCAATATTCTCAAAAATAGATATAAAAATGTGTACATACATGCTATATAATTTTGGTGTATCACTGCTCAAGCTAAAGACAATCGAGTTGCTTCAATGTCTTAGCAAACTTGTCAGACCACATCACTATGGCAAGCAGCACAAGAATATGCTCCACCTCCGTAGATGTAAGGAATCAGTCATTGTTTGTGTCAACATGAGTATATCAGTGGTCAAAATTCCTCCAGACCTTCCTTCTCCCATCGTAGATATGGATCCATCCAAGAGGAGTTCCCTTCCTCTTTCGAGAAGGGGGAGGGGGTATGCTTGGAATCTCCATATGGCCTTTCCCATTCATTGTATTCTTTCCTCCCCTTGAAGTTTGATGGGACGACAGCTCAGTTTGGGATGCTGGCTTGGGAAGGAAGATGGAGTTTCAACCCTAGAATAGTCACCATCTCATAAGAAGCGGGATCATCCCCTCACCAATTAAAATTTCCTCGCAAGACAGAACCACCAGAGTCAGGTAGCTAGCCATGGCTTTTGATTGCAAGTCTAGAAAGGTTGGATTGACCGATTGTGCCACAGTAGCAAGTTCCTTCGCCTTGGCTAAGAATGCTCCCTCAGAGATGCTCGGAGAACAAACATTCTCATTGGCCAAAACCCTTACATCTAGGAGATCTTGTAACTTTTTTAGTTATAATAGTATCCTCTCTGGTCAAAACCTTGAATTACGATGGAGGTTTTATAAATAGAAATAATAAATTTCACACCTGAGGTATCTACACAAGCCACTGTAATTCCTCTGATATCATGTCTCTTGATCAATTTAGTCGAGACTGGGCAAATTTTTACCCGAGGTTTCTGACCAAAGAAAAATATATTGAGATTTTCATACCTCTTTTATACTGTTTTTAATGATATTGCACTTTAAAGAAAGGTATTTTTGATGTTCTGTTGCAGGAATGATGAATTAGGGTCAATGGAGCAAAAAGATGCAAAAAATGAGCAAATTTGGAGCAAAAAGAACCAATATGTGGAGAATTACACTACGGCGCCGACGGCGCCATCGAGGCCGCCGACGGAAAGATTTTTTCAAGGCAACAAAAAAAATT
>NW_018218891.1:7474-7902 GCF_001263595.1 Phalaenopsis equestris
CGACGGCGGGGGGTTCGACGGTTGTGTGACATGTACAATGGATAAGGCCAGATTTTGGAGGGGTACGTAAGCAACTCTTGGGAAAACTCATCCACATCTTTAAAGAGAACATTTTGGACAAAAATATGGAGACTTTTGGAGTCCTGGAGGTTAGAAAGGATCCATTAATGCGTAGAAAGCTTGCTATAGCGTATAACTGTGAGGAATTCTTCAAGAAATTGTAAGAGCGGAGAGAAAGTGAGAAATTTTTTCCTCCTTACTACTTCGAAGAGGAATTCTGTGTGTTGTAAAGAAAGGAAAAGATTCAGAGGAACTTCGATGAGTGTTCTTGGGGAGAAATTTAGAGATAAGTTATTTACTTGTTATAGTTTGTATGGCTTTGATTTTATATATGAATTCCAAGTTGTGTTGTGCTTTCCCCATGAGTT
>NW_018218891.1:8494-23464 GCF_001263595.1 Phalaenopsis equestris
TTAGAGCCCTATATTACTTGAGCGATACATATACTTACGTTGACAAATTCGACTTTAACATTATTGAATATTATATCTATACATCTTTATTAAATCAAACATATATAAAAGTCGCAGTCAAGTTTTTGGTATCGTTGCTGGAATTTAAATCTTCTAGTAGCGTCATCAAATTCTTGTAATTGTTGATTTACAAAAAAAGTCGGTCAGTTTCCTTCTGACAGCACGTGTCTCGGGTGCCTTTTCTCTCAACCTCTCTGGCATCTGAACCCTCCTAGAGTTCCTTGGCCATGCGATCAAACTTCTCTAGTCAAAATACCTGATCAATGATTCTTAGGTGGTGTACTGAGGGACTGAGAGCTGCTGGATTTCAATCCTAGCAGCGTCGGCGACCAAATGTCTTGGCAAGGTCTTCACCTTATGCTTCGTCACATCCAAGAAAACTACTCTGACTCCCCACTCACCCAAATAAGATCCGATCAAAAATTGCATCTTACAGTCCTTTATTTTGTTCTCTAAAACTAAATTGGTAAATTGCCAAAAACTGTGCAATTCCATTTCGCGCGAGCATGGAGCTGAAAAGGTATGTCGACCAAAGGATTTCCACTCGGTGATAGAAAACCACCCAATTCATTATGAACACTATTGAGTCTAGCAAAATTTAAGCAGGGATGACCCTGTAACGATTGAAAATGGCTCGCAACTCCATGCAAAGTAATGAGGGCGGCCCGTAGCAGAACTTATCCCAGTGGAACACCAAGTCCTTCCCAAAGTGATCTGCCTCCCGATCCTGACTCTTAACCGAATGAAGTTTCGCAGTGGAGTCGAAAACATAGTCGGCCTCTAGCCTAGTCACATCCTCTATGGTTAAGGAATACACCTTGCTTTCACGGATCATGTTGACCATCTTGGGAGAGAATTTGCTAGCCATTACTGGAAAGGAAAGGAAGTTAAAAGAAAAAGAAGCTTTAGAAGGAAAGGACGTTCAATGTCATGTGATTCTTACACCCATGCCCATTTATAGGGATCGAGAGTAGAAGTCAAAGTGCCACAAGTACCTTGGCACCTTGAAAAATATGCTAAAAGGGCTCACACTAGACATCAAGTATTATTTGATGAAAAAAAAAATTAAATTTGAATTTTTATAGGTTAATCAGAAACAAAAAACTTAACAAAAGGGTATTCCGCTGCTTCAGCTGAGACATATCCTCGCTGAAGCAGCCTTTTAAATGCAAGTTCTCCCCTAACCTAAATTGGTCAACTCAATCAATCTCACTCTGAATCCAGTTCATGGCAGCCATCTCTCGAGCAACCGACAGCTCAGCACAAAGGGAGATCGTCTTAACATTCAATCGAGCAATCTCCCTTTCCCACATAGTTCCATCGTTATGATCACTAACTGTTCTGGTGAAGTAGTCAACCACCTTATCTATCGTAAGACTGAGGGACCCCAAGGACATTGATTGCCCGCCGGTTATCACCCAAAAAGCCCCAAAAGATCGGTCGCCCATCCACCACCGTTACTTGTATTTTTATATTTTCAACAAAATGTTTTGTTTGCTCTACACATGCCACTAGCTCCCACATAGCTCCATTGTTAGGATCACTGACTGTTCTGGTGAAGTAGTCAACCACCTCATTTATCCTAAGACTGAAGGGCCCCAAAGACACTGATTGTCCGCGACTTATCACCCAAAAAGCACCAAAAGATCAGTCGTCCATCCACCACCGTCACTTGTATTTTTATATTTTCAAGAATATTTACATGCATACTATTCAAATCTTATTTATATGCATATCTAACACCTAAACTTGTATTTTTTATAATTTTATATTACTCAAATCTTTTTTATTTACATATCTAACACCTAAACTTGTAATTTTTTTTTTAATATACTACTTAGATAATTTCTAAAAATAAAAAGTGTTAGCATTTGTCTAATACATATAAAAAATATAAATAAATATTATTATTTAATTATTTAATTATTTCAAACTAAAGAAGCCCAATACAAATAGACAAATATTTATTCGTATTATGTTTGTTTCAAATTGATTTAAAAAATATTTATATTATTAATTTATTATTTAAATTAATTAATTTATACACGATTTTCACGAATTTTGTCGTGAATCACGATAACTCACGGTGGCCGTCGATTATGCTTTGGTAGGTCTATTCCGCGTGGCGGAGTCGCCCGGAACGATTCCGAAAAGCCACGTCCGGCGGGGCTCAAGTGGAAGCCTACTTTTGGCCGTCCAGATTCATTGAACCTGGACAGTTTCCTGTCTTTCACCCCGGGAATAAAAGATTTTTTCAATATTCGGAAATTGGAAGTTGCTTATGGCCATCAGTCGCAGAGTTTAATAATTATAATAGAAATGGATTAATTCTTGGAAGCTTTTATGAGCGTGCTTTATTAGAATAAAATTCAAAAAGATAGGGCTATTATATTTACACTTCACAAAGTAGTTGGAAGGCTTAGTCCCTAATGGTGGAGAAATATTTGCGCACGGAAATCATATGCAGAGTTACGTACATTTTAAGTCTTTCGGAGGGTACAGCTAGGTTACACTTAGGTTATACCCCCCTTATGATTCTTCCTGTAACCTAAGTGTAACCTACCTGTACCCTCTGAAAGGCTTAAAATGTACGCAACTCTGCGTACGTTTTCCGTCTAATGGTGAGGTTGCCGAAATCAAAATCTTCATTTTGGCTTTTGGACTCATAATTTTTTAAAAAAGATGAGTATCAGATAAATTTAATGAATTTATATATTTAAATTTAATATTTATATTTATAATGTTTTTCTGTTTAAAATGTATTTATAAAAAAATTGTTGCACTTTTAAAAAAAAAGTTAATGATTATAATTATTTTTATCAGAAGTTAACAATTTAAGTGTCATATATAATGTATGTGAATTTGAAGGATTTGGAGTAGGGACCAAACAAGCCTCTTCTTTTAGGGGGGATGGCAAATTGTCCCCGTAAACCGAAGGTGAGAGGGGTTATGATAATGAAAAGTAAAATGATATTTCAAGAAGAACAAAATTGATATTTCAGAAGAGGCAAAATGTCAAATTGTCATTTCATATAAATAAAAATCTGAATTTGAGAGGAGGGCAATGAATAGAAGTTAGTTACTGTCAATAAATATAATTTTTTTGGTATGAATGTAAATGATATTGATCTTATTTATCTATTTATTTTAATAAGTATCAATTTTAAGTAAATTATAATTTTTAATTTGTTAGTTGATTAGTTTTTTTTTTCAACTTTTTTAAAATATGGAATCTAAAAAGTAATGCAAGAAAATATTTCATTATAAAATTCAACATGAATATAACTAATTCTAAATATCAACATTATAAATTTTAATAGGCGAGGCATGCATGATGCATCATCTCTAAATACTTTAATCTTCTTATATATAATATATATATATATATGAACATATCATTGCTATTTTTAAAATTCATTAATATTATATAATTTTAAGTTTTCTAGATTATATTAGCAGTAGTTGTTGAATTAATCATCATGGGCTCTCAGGGAGAATTTCAATTACTTTCTTCTGAAGAGAGATGGAACTTGGTGACTGAACTTTAACTTCCACCAAGAAGTTTGGAGAATCTTGATGGTTTCTCAATTTGAACAGGTCTTATGCTAGAATGTATAACAAGAGTAGTATGATGGAATGTTCAAATTTTACTTGATGCCAATGTTCAGGCAATGAAGACTCAATCTTAACTTCTTTATGAAAAGATATATCAAATTTAATTTAACCAAGATTCTAGCTAAGAGGATTGAAGACCTAGACATATGAGATGTTGCAACATCCATTAGTTGGTGTTTTTCAAAAATAGAAGTTAAAAGAGAATAAATTTAACTAGTTAAAGTGGTGTCAATGAAATCATTCAAATTAAATTTAAATTGGAGTGACAAAGGGCTCTATGGAGCAATCAAAATTAGGGTGCCACCTTAACATATGTATCAAGAGCTCATTAATATAATTTAATCACCATGAGAAAAAATTTTTTTGATGTAATTTATATTTGAAGAAAGTATTAGGACTACTTGCTAAAGATTGATGAGTCTAATAGAATAATCATCTAATACTTGTTAACTTGGACAAGAACATAGAGGGAAAATAGCCTAATAAGCACAAAATATTCACATCATTAAAATGGTGGGTACGTTTGTCTTAAAAAATAAAGTTTATTTATCTTAAGGAATCTCTTAATTTTGTTGAAAGAAAAATTGAGATATATTTAGTTAGAATTAAATGTCAAAAAACATTTGAACCACTTGCAACATTTGTAAAGAGAGTTTGGGTTGATGTGGAAGAAACACAACCAATAAGTAGCAAAGGAGAGGGGCACCATATGAAGCAACAAAAGCCATATGGGCAAAAGATGGTGACTTTATTTGAGGATCAACCAAGGCCTTGGGTTTAATAATCATAATAGTTAAGGACCAAATAGGTTTTAATGAAATAGAGAATAAAAGAGATTTCATAATAGTGATCAAGTGTCTTTTAAAAATGATCATGAACATCAAGAGAAAGAGAAAAAAAAAACTATCACCAGTTATAAAGAAGAGGACGACACAATAAGGGTTGTCTTAGGAGTCAAATGACAAAGAGTGGGCAAGAGTTTGATGCATGAAGTGACATCATTTTTACTTTCCCTAACATCTGGTAAAACAATTATAACTTGAAAGTTAAGTATTTAGAAAATTGAATTTATGTGATCAATATTAATGAAACTCGAATAAATATGTTGTTTTCTTAGAGAAATATTAGATTGGCCAAATTAATCTCAATAAGAAATAACCCCTTTTATTTTTAAACTACCATATGAAGTTAAAGTACATAAAATGGGGTTGTAGATGGTCTAATTATTATTTGATCATGGTTCATTGTTTATTGGATTATAGTTTGAAGATAGGTGGATCGTGTTTTGAGAATGATTTGAACATAATCATAGTTTGAAGTTCGTTTGATTATTATTCAATTATGGCTAAAAAATAATTTGATTGTAATTCAAAAAGATTGGATTATGAAGAACTCCAACTACTTAAACAATATAGAAAAGCACTTATAAAATTATACATTTTTTCTATAAAGTTTGAATTGAGATGTAAAATGGGTCATATTCATTAGTATCATGAGCATCATAAGAAGTGTGATTTCATATATTATCAAATGAACTTTGTTCTAGTTCATTACAAAATATATAAATTATGTATTAAACTAAGAAACTTTTCTCCATTGGCATACATGAGTGTTGATTGGGCTAATTAAACAATTATTTCCTTATCTTTATGTACATAGAGATTGTTGTAAGCAATACTAATTGAATTTTTATCCAGCATAATGATGTCAAGTTTATAGGTCTTTGGGTAGCACTAGAGTAGCTTGTTTATTAAGAAACTATGATCAATGTAGAAAAAATTTAAGAACTTGTGCTTTTAATTCAGCAAAATACTTCTCATCTTAATTATCTAACTAGTTGGAGTTTTCATCTATTGAAGTCACTTGCTGTTTTGATTACATATTCTTAGATTAATTTACGAGTTGTTAATTTCTCCTAACATAAAAGCCTTGAAGGAGGACAATTGCTTTTTATAAATCATTTGATTTAAGTTAAAATTAATTGAAGTTTCTGAGGCTTAGTTAAAGTTTATTTTTTTGAGTTTAATTTGATTGAAGTTTATTATGTTTAATAAAATTAGTTGAAATTTGATGAAGATTTACGTAAACTTGGGTCCAAGTTTTAAATTTTAATTTGTATTTTAAGGCCATAGAAGTCTAGGGTTTTGACCTGATAATTAGAGATTGAATATCAAATTTAGGGTTTAGATTTGTGTTGGTCTTAGATTTGATTTTAAGACATGGGCAAGTTAAATTGGATATAAGATTTAAGTATAGATTTGAATTATATTTTAGTTTAACAAGTTTAATTTTAAATACGAAGTTGAGTTAGTTATGAGGTTGAGTTTCATTTGGAAGTTGGATTTGAGGAAATTAGAATTGGGGTAGCGTTTGGATTTAGATTTGAGCTTAGATTTGATTTTGGAATTGACTCTAGACTAGGGGATATGAAAAGGTAGGAGATTTCTAGATGGAGTTGAAGCCTTAACCTAAAATAACTCTAAAAATGAGGCTAAATAGGTGGAACAACCAAAATGTTTTGGAATAACGCCCCAGGTTAAGATGCTCGCGGCTTTCCATCATCTCAGACCGTAGACTGTTAACATAATAAATAATAGGAGGTCTCTCTCGTTGTCATAGCGAAGATTAAGATAGACATTCATACTATTTAGTAGTTTGGGGTGCCTTCATCACTAACCATGGGTTACTTTTTTCCTTGGTACCAACATAATTTTAGGTGGTAAGGCTGTTTGTTTTATAGGTCCTAGACCTTAATTCTATCTATTGAGTACTTAGTAAACTAACTTGGGCTTCTAGTGGACAAATCTATAGTGTGTGTGATTGGATTTTACTTATGTGTTGGCTAACCTAAGATTCATAGTTTAGATCTACCTAGGTAATGGTAGTGAAAAGTAGAGTTAGTGACTATTAATTATTTCTGTGCTTTAGTAATTTACTTGTGTTTTTTTTATTCTTAGTTTGATTGTCAAGGTGAAAATCAAGGTTCTTCTAAGTTTTGAGGTTTCAGTTTCACTGGGTTGTCAGTTGGTATGATAAACCAAGGTTTCTATCTAAGTTTAAGTTTGATTTTTTTTCGCAAGTTGACGTCTTTGCTTGTTTCTTTCTCCTAGTTTGTCCTCAAGTGTTTTGTTTTAATGTTTTTATTTGAGCCTTATGTATGAAAAAATTCTACTCAAACATTTTATGTTCATATTCTTCATTTTTAATGTTCATCCATATGCTTATAAATATATTTTCTTTCTATACAAAAAGGAATTTATAAAAGATTTTATTATGTGAAGAGTATAAGCGATATAAACTCACTTACATATGAAACATATATACTCGAAATGGCCCAAGAATTAAATAATCAAAGGCTAAGCTTATGGAAATTGTATGTTCCTGGAATGGAACGTGTGTTAGAGCGACACATATGCCTACGACTATATAAATGTGGATGTTCAGTTCATAAGATTTTAAATTTGAGTTTAGTTTATTATAATGTTAGGTTTAGTTTGGTTTAACAAGGTTTTAATAGGGCGTTAAATTTGAAAAATTATGTTTTATTAGAAGTTTTAAACTTAAGGTTATCTTAATAATTTTAATGAAGATTTTAAGTTAAGTTTGGTTAAAAGTTTCCAATTTTACGAGATTTTAAGTTAAGGTTTATTAAAAGGATTCTATGAAGATTTAAGTTAAGGTTGCTTAAAAGATTTTAATGAAGATTTTAAGTTAAGGATCGTTAAAGTTTCAATTTTAAGAGATTATAAGTTAAGGTTTATTAAAAGGATTTAATGAAGATTAAAGTCAAGGTTGTTAAAAAGATTTAATTTTTGAAAAATATTTTAATTTTGAGTTTATTAAAAGATTATTTCCATTTCTTTTAAGTTTTAAGGGTTTTAAACTTTTTATAGTGGATTTTAAGTTTCTTAGATTATAATTTAAGTGAAAAAAAAGATATCTATTTTGATTTTTAAAAGGTTGATTAAGTTTTATTTTTTCAAAAAAAAAATAGTTTTAATTAATTCTTTCAAAGGTTTTATTAAAAAAAAAAGCAGATTTTAATTTTGAGTTTGAGAAATTTTCTTCAAATTTTATTTGGGATTGTCTTAAAAAAGTTATTTTAAAGGATTTTCTCTTAAGCATCAACCTTTACAAATTTTGAAATTTATTATTTTTAAGCACATTTGTCTATATAGGAAAGTATTATTTATTTTTGTGATGCGGGTCATATTTGTGTTTATTATTTGCAAATATTTTTTAATATTTCAAAATACACACGACATTAATAATAATAAATATGCAATGTAAACCCAACAAAAATAACTTTAGTGAAAATAATTTTATCTTTTAAATCCTTTAAGCTACCAAATCCCCTAATAATAACGCAAGTATATGTATCACTCAAGTAATAAAATGCTCTAATGGAGTCCGAGATATCAATCCCACAGAGAAGTTGGAAATGCTTATAGATAAATTCTTATAATTATAATGTAAATCACAACTTAAATTATAAAATTGAAGTACTAAATTTGAATCTAAAGTATTAGAGTAAATGCTAAATAAAATGCAGTTAAAAGAAATAAGTTAACTAAACTAAATGATAAACTTTCAAAAGTAAACTTATGAAAACAAAACGAAGTTTTTATGATGGAGAGTTCAAATTTATGAAAGCATCCTTCCTCTTTATAATGAGTATATGCATTGTGAAGAAATTAAAATCATTTGAAAATATATAAAATTGTTGTGTCAAATAGGAGCAATCATATTATTTACCCTCTTTCAATGCATAAAGAACTTTGACTAATCTAGAAATTTTTCTCTAATTCTGTGGTTAGGCTAGGAGGATATCAGCTGCTACTCCAGAGCTCCCACTACTCCTTCACCTGAGGGCTAAAAATCTCGCATTAGTTTCCAATCAACTGAACCAAATTGGGGATTTTAATCTGTCACCTTAAAATCTCCAATTTTGCATCCAACAAATTATATTTCCTTATTTATTTGCACTCAACTCCATGGATGACATTCTCTCTCATGAAATCAAATGTGATTCTCTCCATGTTATAGAAATCTATAGCTTTTTTGGAACATATGTTTATCAACGCTTTTTAACATTTTAATTGGCCAAATTGAAAAGTAAATGAAGATCAAAATTTGAATCATCACAGTTATTTGACATTTAAAACGGTACAAAATAAAATCACTTCTTCACAAAATCACATCTCAAAGTAGAGAGAAGGATAAATAAGACTAGTAATGAATTCATGAGAAGGAAAAAACAAAACACGAATTTCAAATATAAAAATAAGTTTATAAAAACAAAGAAATAAAGGACAACTTATCTCACAATTCTTCTCAAGCAAATCCCTAGAATTTCTCTTCAAGTACCTTCCCTGTTTACAAGCACTCTCAATCTCTCTTAGAAGAGTAATGAAGAATAAATCTCTCACCTTCCCTCTTCTCTTACAATCCTTGAAAATCCCTTGACCTTCTCTCTCTCTCTCACACCTCTCTTCAGCCCCCCTTTTGATGCCCTAGACTTTGCTTTCTTTTATTAGAGCCTGCTTCCCTCCAAAAAGAATTCAAAATGCCCTCCAAAATCCTATCCAAAAGTCAACTCTTTTGAATTCCAAAGACAGGTCTATTGATCCATGAGACAAATCCCTTCATAAAAAAACCTTTCAAAGTGTTTAGATGCATTGAATCACTCCATGGTGCATTTAGAACAAGTGGCCCCTTCAAAATTCACGCAAAATTTGTTTCGAACTACCTTAATTCACAAAAAGTCATCTTTGGCGCCTCAAGTGCTGGTTCTGGCACTTCAGGCGCCAACTTGCTTAGGACCGTGCTTTTCTGATTTTTGGAGCTTTAATTGCCAAATCTAGTGCTTCAGGCACCAGCTCTCTGTAAAATGGCACTTCAAATGTCAGTTCTAGCACTTTAGGTGCTAGTTATGGCGCTTCAGGCGCCAGCACTATGTAAAATGGCTCTTCAGGCGTCAGAATCTCAAAATTCATTGTTTTGGCTCTAAATTTCGTCCTTTTTACTAATTTTGATCAAAATTCCTAAAATTAATGTACCTGCAACAAAAATATGAAAATACCCTTCTTTAAAGTGCAATATCACCAAAAATATGTATAAAATGTATACTTAAAACAACACATTATTTTGGTGTATAAAAATCTTCCAAACTTAAATGTTACTTGTCCTCAAGTGACACTTTTACTACATAAAAGCATATGACTTAGGATAGAGATTAATTTATAAACTTCTGTACTTTAGTTTCATAAATAAAAAAGTAAAATTTAAGAAAAAATTTTAATAACTTAGATTCAAACTCTATGTCTAAGAGTACTTAGTAATCAAATCTAAGATTTCTAAATCAATATTCACCTCAAGAAGAATTATAATTTATCATATCAAGGATATTTAGAATATCCATATGAAAAAGAACTTCATGAAAACCTTACAAGGAAAGGTACTAATACTCAAATACAAGTTTAGAAAATGTAATAAATTAATAGAGTTTTTTTCCTTAAGTTGATTCAAGTGAAGCCAATTTTTGATTAGGCATTTAAGTGAAGCCAATTTTTTATTAGGCATCTCCTCAAGCTTCTCCTCACTCATTTTTTTTCTTTTCTCCTTTTTTTTCTTTTTATTTCCTTTTTGTTTTCTGCTTTTCTCTTAGAATCTTTTCAATTCTTTCTTTTCTTTTTTTTCAAGTGAGGATTACTATACCTGGATAGCCTTTAATCATTTTAAACTTTACTATCCTCTTCTTAAAGTTAAAACTTTTTACCTTTCACTATCTTCTTCTTAAAGTTAAAACTCTTTACCTATCTTCACTTTATAAATTCATATTAGTTTTATGATTTTTCATAAAGTCTCATTCTTTTCTTCTTACATGAAACTCTAAGATTCTTAATACTTCAAAAACACAATTTCTTTTACTTTAAATAGAAAAACATTGTCTTATCTTATTATACCAAATATCTTTAACTTTAGAATTGACCTTCATTATTAAAAACATTTACCTAAATTTACCATAATATTTACAAACATAAATATAGTCATTTAAAGTTAAATCTTCATATCCCATGTCATGTTAAATTAATTTTAAAAATATAGTTTATTGAGGACAAATAAAATTTAGTTTATTCCTTTTTAAAAGAAATTTTTCTTTCCCCCAAACTTAAATTTTTAAGTAATTAAAAAAGTTTAATATAAAATTTTGTAGGTGAAAGAAAACAGTAAATGGCTTTTAAAAAACGCAAGTTATAAATGTTAATTCAACGTGAAAATACTAATAATGCAAAAAAAGTAAAAATCTAGAGTTACTATTACAATTAGGTCCACAATTCAGCATTAAAATGAAAGTTCTTACTACAACAACTTTAAAAGAAAACACATAAAAACACTATCAAAATAACAAACAAC
The DNA here is from genome assembly GCF_001263595.1 of Phalaenopsis equestris. NCBI lineage: Eukaryota > Viridiplantae > Streptophyta > Magnoliopsida > Asparagales > Orchidaceae > Phalaenopsis > Phalaenopsis equestris. The sequence goes on from NW_018218891.1 coordinate 19,586, forward strand.
CATCAAACAAACATATTAAACTCCTAAAAATATTAATCTTCATCCCCTTCTTCTTCTTCATCATCATCATCATCATCATCATCATCATCATCATCATCTTCTTCTTCTTCTTCTTCTTCTTCTTCATGATCTGGAGTATAAGGAGTGAAGCTGGGGCAAGTTAGAAATTCCACATTGTACTCACCCCTAAGATATATAATCATAGCCTCCTCATAAGCTATATCATGCTGAACTATTCTCTGCTTATATGCGTCATTATAAGCATTTCTTACTTCATATCCTCCAATCCTATTTTGCATATTCACAATATCTATTACTAAATCATTAGCTGCTCCATAATATTTTCAAGTGAAGCAGAGCAAGAAGTAGATGGCCCTGAGATATTGAGGGTCTATTACTTCCTCCACTCATGAATTCAGTAAATGATTCAAATCATTGGATTGTATGTCTCCGAATTGGTTTCTGTGACTGTAGCTTTTCCTCATTTCTATGGAACTCTACTCCTGATTGTTCACATAAAATGAAAATCAGGGCAGGGTAACCCAAACCACTAGCTGCAACACTATTAGATATACTCTGAGCATGATGATCTATAGGAGCACCAACATCTACTGCCTTCCATTTCTGAATGCAAAAGTTTAGCACAGCTCTATCCTTCGTTTCTTTACTCAGATGATTTGTTGGCAATAATTTAGCAGAGATGAAGTAATGTCATACCTTTGACTGAAAAGTCATCATGGAACCGGAGAAGTTAACTTTCTTATTTAATTTTTCGTTCTCCTTTTACATTAGTCAAAAAATCAATTACTTCATCCAATAATGAATCAGTCATCACGAGTGCAGCATATTCACAATAAAACACATTTCTCAGTCCATAAAAAGCAATGATCCTTTCTCTTGTAAACTCAACTTGCTTACCTCTAACAAGGACGTGATCATCAGTAGTGAACCGCAAGTTGGCATAAAACTCCTGGATCATAGGCACAATAGCTACTACGCTAAAGTAGCAAAACCTCTCCCAAATTCTGGTGACGATCAATCTCTTGATCTCGCCACTCGGGTTAGCAAATTCCCATTCCTGGATCAATTTCCTTGATTCCATTTGAGTATTGTAATAGTGTTGGGCCTTGAAATTGATGAATTTCCTCATGTCAAAATCTCTCATAGGCTTTCCTCTTTTTACTCTTGGAGCCATTGGAATTTCTATAAAAATCCAAGTAAAATCCAAATAAATTACATGATAAAAAATTTAGTTCCACAAGTAAGATTATTTGGTAAGAAACTTTTCACCATGGGTTTTCTTCAAGTTTCTTCATAAAAAATTCTAAATTTTGGATCTCCCATATTGTAGGAAAAATTCATGATGAAAATAAAAAATTTCTATGTTAAAGTGAAGCTCTTACCAAGAGAAGATGAAATCTAAGATCTTTGGCCTTCAAAATCTTCTCAAATGTGCACAATGTGAAGCCCTAGGTCACGATTTAGAGGTAGGAGACAACCCAAACAGTAAAAATGGTATTTTACTTAGCAATTATGTGATTTTTTAGGCAATCTGAGCATTTTCAGGAATTTGGCGCCTCAAGCGCCAACGCCTAATTTTTTGAGATTTCATTTTCTGAGAAAATCTGTTGTGTACTGCTTTATGTCAACCTCTAATTAACTCAAATAAATACTTATACTCATAATTAAACAATTTTCTAGCACATAACTTTCACAAAAAAACACAAGTCACTTATATATATATAATTTGTGCTATTACAAACTAACAATTTTCAAGCCAAAAAAATCTAATTCAGTGTTCAAACCAAACCAAACATCCTAAAACTGAAATCTAAACATTAAAATACTTAACAAGAAACATAAATCTAAATAGATTTCAGCAATGAAAGTAAATGCAATCCAACATAACACAATAACATAAACAAGCAGTACAAAGTAAGCTTTCCGTGCTTAAAGTAAGTTCAAACATCTTCTTCGCACTCGTCCTCCTAGATAACTCGTCCTTCTGGATATCTCCCATGGATTTGTACTGCACATAAAAGTTGTAGAAGCATGTTTCTTGAACATACGTACCAGATCATCTTCAATATGTCCAGTATGTTCAAAATGTTCCTTCAGTCTCCAATCTAGATGATCAAATATTTCAGAAATATTCCTAATTGCATACATAAGGATTTTTACCTGTTTCTCTATCTTCTTGATCCTTTTTAAAAGTGTGTTTAAACTAAAGTAAGGTTGAATAGGTGATGAATTATGGGATGATTGATCCATCAGTACATTCAAATCATTCTCATCTTCCATTCCAATGCAGTTGCAATAAACTTCTGGGTCCATAGGCTTCTAAGGAAGAAGCACTTTCTCCCAACTTTCATAAGGCACTTGTGATTTACTGCACAGTAGGAAAATAGTAGATGGATGTTCTAGTTCAGTAGTAAATCTATTCACAATCAAACCCAAAACCAATTTTACAATTATTGCACCAATATCAATAGGTTTTCCAATTTGAATACAGTAATTCAGAATAACACTTTCCTTAGTCACTTTACTGATTTTCATAGTGGGGAGTAATTTCAATGCAATAAAGAAATGTCACGCCTTAGATGCAGGATTCAACAATAATGAAGAAAAACTTACATTTCCATCATCTTTGGCCTCCCAATTTGCATATTCATCTGTAAGGTATCGTAGAGTTCGTTCATATTATCTCTTGTAGGGGTAAAATTTGCATAGTGTAAAATAAGAACACTTTCAATCACAAACATATCGTTTATCCTTTAATGAGTGAATTGAACAAACCTCCCTCACACAGACAATTCCTTGGTCGATTTTATGAATATTTGCATCAAACTCTTTAACCATAAGGACAACTATGGCGGCAGTAGTGTAGCAAAGCACTTCTCAGCGTCTCTGCACAATTATTTCTTCCACTCGAGTATTCAGTGTGTTGAATCCTCAATTCACAAATCCCTTTTCCTTGATTAGTCTTTTCTTCACAAGAACTCGATGATGTAACTTTTGCGCATTGAAATTAACAAATTTTCTTAGGTTGAAAATTCAAAATCTCACGGAATTTTTAGAGTGAGGAGCCATAGGATTTGAAAAGTAGTGACTCTTCTCTCATTTTCCCCCTTAAAATATGTTTTGGAATTAGTTTTTGGGAGTTATGAGGAGAAGAACTGAATGAAAATCGCCAAAAATTGCCTTTTAAAAAGTTTCAAGTCATTTTCATCGCCACGGCGCTTCAGGCGCCAGCTCTCTAGAAAGTGGCGCCTCAGGCGCCAATCTGGTGCCTCAGGTAGTAGTTCCAAAATTTTTGCCATTTCGATTTCAGTCCAATAAATTCTCAACTCAGCGTCTCTGCACAATTATTTCTTCCACTCGAGTATTCAGTGTGTTGAATCCTCAATTCACAAATCCCTTTTCCTTGATTAGTCTTTTCTTCACAAGAACTCGATGATGTAACTTTTGCGCATTGAAATTAACAAATTTTCTTAGGTTGAAAATTCAAAATCTCACGGAATTTTTAGAGTGAGGAGCCATAGGATTTGAAAAGTAGTGACTCTTCTCTCATTTTCCCCCTTAAAATATGTTTTGGAATTAGTTTTTGGGAGTTATGAGGAGAAGAACTGAATGAAAATCGCCAAAAATTGCCTTTTAAAAAGTTTCAAGTCATTTTCATCGCCACGGCGCTTCAGGCGCCAGCTCTCTAGAAAGTGGCGCCTCAGGCGCCAATCTGGTGCCTCAGGTAGTAGTTCCAAAATTTTTGCCATTTCGATTTCAGTCCAATAAATTCTCAAATCTTCCAAAAAATTAGATAAACAAAGATGTTTTTAAATACTTTCTCAATTTCAAGTTTCTCAAATACACAAAATCCATATA